>NC_143572.1:61420416-61570833 GCF_054136105.1 Typopeltis vanoorti
CTGGTCAGTGTTTTTTACCACTATGCTATCATCACTGCTTGTTTCATTTAGCAGTTTTTCAAAGTAATTACTCCATACTTTAAGAATATCTTTTTCTCCTGTTTTCATGTCACCTTTATCATCTCTAATTCCTTTAACAGCATTCTTTTATTCTCTTTAACCCTTTCTTACATGTTCTTCTTTTCAATATGAAATTCAATTTTATCCTGCTCAAGACTAAATGGGGATCACTTCCAATTTCAAATCCTCTGTATACTCTGGTGTCCTGCACCAGTGGGAAAATATCACTATCAACAATAACATAGTCAATGAGACTTTCTTATTCCGTGCCCCTTCTCTCCATGTGAATTTGTGCACATTTTTATGTTGGAACATTCTGTTAGTAATAACCAGTCCATGTCCTGAGCAGAAATCCAACAGGTATTTGCCATTATTATTAGCTTTGCTCTTTTCTCCAAATTTTCCCAAAATATTTTTGCATGTCTGACAATCATTTCATATTCTGCTATTTAGATCCCCAACAAGGATCAACTTTTCCTTTTTCATTGTGTCAATTTGATACAATGGAAAGGGATTTGTTTACAAAATATAAATACTAACCAATATGAAACACAGACTGTATACATTGCAAACTCACTAAATAACTATAGGGAAGGCTTATCCTATTATCTAATAATGCTGATCAGCTGAATTAGTGTGGGTAGCAGGAATACGTGTTGGGTTGACAGAGGAGCAAATCATCGTTTATAATTTATTGTGCTTGTTATGTGTATTTCTTTTTTTTTTTTATATATATTTCGCTTTCAATTTTTACTCCCTATGTGTATACTCTGAAAACTGGAAGCAGCTGTCCTTATATAGTGAACAACATGCCTCCCCTAACAGCCACTATACTGCAGACACAAGTAGTTTTATTATATCACTGAATACGGTACAGGGACATTTGCAGTCAATGTAATATGTTTGTCAACAACTAGTGCAATTAGAGACAACTAGGGTAAAGAATGGCACTGCCTAATGAAACATATTCCCTCCCACAGAAACTATGCTGCATAGACTCTAACAAAATTGTTTGTTGTACTGCAAAACACAGTATCTAACTAAAAACAAATGTCTTAACATTTTTCTAAAATTTCGATTACATGAAATAAGTGTTTGTTCGATTACAAATGAAATTTTTAATGTCATTAAGATGCTTACTTCAAATAAAATTCTACTCTAATAAATTTAGCTTAATCCTTTATCCAAGTTGCCCTGAAGTATCTTCAGGACTGAGGCAACTCGTAGTAAAGGTGGACCAAGCTCTCATCAGTATCTCCCATAATGCAAAGCACATCTCCTTGCAGACATGTGTAATGCTATGCATTAAGGGAAGGGCCACTACCCAGACCGGTTTCGACCTTTATTGAGATCTCGTCAGTAGGAGCTATAACCAGAAGTGGTGATACTAAGGCAGAAGCAATGGAGAAGTCTTATTTACCTATACAGGTGGCCAAACGGTGTACCACCTTATTATTAAAATACTCTGGATTTAAGTGTTGTCACAAACCTGTTGCACAACTTGACCACACTGAATTCACCAAATTCAGGCAAAAGAGGGCATTTCAAAAGAACGTGTAGGATATATTTTGCACGAAGAATTACAAATGAAAAAGCTTTGTGCAAGATGGATGCTGCACTTGCTCACAGCAGATCAAAAACACACACACATTAAAATCTCTGAACAGTGCTTTGAGCATTTTAACAAGAATAAAACTGATTTTGTGCGTCGATTTTTTGCTATGGATGAGACTTCGATTCACCATTACACACCAGAATCCAAACAGCAGTCAAAACAGTGGACAGAAGCTGGTTGTTCAGCACCAAAGAAGACAAAGTTGTTTCCATCAGCAAGAAAGATCATGGCATCGGTGTTTTGGGGTGCTAAGGGCATTTTGTTTATTAATTATCTTGAAAAGGGTAAAACAATATCCGGGGAATATTATTCTGATCTTTTAATGAGACTAGATGAAAAAATTCATGAGAAAAGACTCAATTTGCAGAAGAAAAAAAAATGATCTTTCATCAGGACAATGTACCTGCCCACAAATTTGTTTTGTTAATGGCAAAATTAAGGGATCTGCACTATGAATTGTTGGAACATGCACTCTATTCTCCAGATTTGGCTCCCTCTGAATTCTGTCTCTTCCCCAAACTAAAACTCTTCATCACTGGTCAGCATTTTTCTTCGAATCAAGAGGTGATTGCAGCTGTAGAGGGGTGTTTTTCAGATCTTACTGAGAACCACTACAGGGACGAGATAATGGCACTAAAGCATTGCTGGAATAAATGTATTAGTCTTAAGGGAGATTATGGTGGAAAATAAAAATAATTTTGAAATTATAAATCTGTGTTTCATTGTTAGGCCGAGAACTTTTCAGACCACCCTCGTAATTGCTACTATGAGTGAACAACTGTACATGCATAAAGCTAGAGATGTAGCAGTAGGCTACATCTCTAGCTTTGTTTTGTTGTGAACTCATTTATATTAAATATAAAAAAGTTCACACTTCCTTGATAATGACAGTTTAAGCTTGATGAAATATTGGATTGTTTGTAAATATTAGTAAATTGTGAATATTATTAAATTCTTCACATCAAGGATTACACATGTAACTGTTCCATTTCAGTGGTCTTTGCATCTTGCTATTTGCCTTTTTCTTCCTTTTCCCTTCTGTTTATATTTATTGACTTCTTTTGGTAATTCCATCTTTCCATCCTATATAAATATTCTTTTAATTTCTCTCTCTCTCTCTGTTCCTTTATTTTTTTATTTAAACTGTAATTATCTTTCTTCTAATATCTTCATTTCTTTATATAATCTAATTGTTTACATCTTTTAGTTCCAAAAAATCTCATTTCTGCTTTATTTTATTTTGTCTTTTGTCATATTCCAAACCACATTATCGAGGGATGGGTGGCGATTTCTGTTATAAAATTTAAGCCAGGTGTCTTGTCTGTTTTAAATTCAGTGTCCTTTTAATTCGTATGTTTTGTCATATAATTTATTTCATCAATGTTGTTTAAGGTGGAGCGAATGGGTACGGACACAAAACTGGTGACATGAATGATATGGACATGTTGTTTGATGAGCAGACATCAGAGAACTGTTTATGATGTAGTAGAGAAAAGATATATGACTAAGTTTATACCAATGATCTAATGAGAAGAAAGAATTTACTAGATGAAAAGAATGGTATACATGAAAACAAAAAAAAAGTGAAGATAATGATATTTTAATAGCCAACAAAAAATTATATCAAAAAAAAAAAAAAAAAAAAAAAAATGGAAATCCACAAATGGATAATACACAGCAAAATCTATTAATCATTATAGAAAGTGCACGTGAGAACTTATCAGAGAAAACAGAAAATCTGTCGGAGAAAAGAAGACAACTCATTGGGAAATTAAAAAGAAATACAATGGAATTCACACACACACAAATCTGAAAAAATATCAGAGAAGATGAAAAGGGAAGATAAAAATGATAGAAGAAACAATAGATAACAAGAAAATAGAAAATAGCAATAACAGCCATAGAAAACAAAGAAATAATAATAATACACGAAGATAAAACTAGATAATATCAAAAATAAAACAGGCAAAGCAGAAATGGCTGCAAAGTATTTTTCAGAGAAAAATGGAAAGACCACTGCTTGGTGTTACACTTCACTATTTAAAAAAATATATGACACCTCAAGCACTGTCGAAAACACTGTCTATTATATGGAAGCCTGAAGAAAAGAAGAAGAAAAAGGTATTCCAGAAATGCATAACAAGCAATGAAAGAATTGAAAAATAATGCCCGCCTGGTTGGCCAAGCGGTTAGCTTATCCGCTCTCCAGCTAAAAGGCTGCGGGTTCGAATCCTGCCATTGGCATGGTTGTTGTGATTGTCTGTGGAAATATTAGTTGTGGCAGTGGGTGGTAGATGGTGTTGGAGTAGTTGCGATTCGTTGTAGTTGGTGGATTGAGTGGTGGAAATGTAGAGTTGGTGCCCTCCCTCGATGAGTCTTTGGACTCCCTGGCGGTGTCATGTAATAATAAAATGAAAGGAGATGGAATTGCAATAGAAATAATGAAACCAGCAGGAAAAATATTAACAGAAGAACTAAAAAATCTGTTTAACGAATGCTTTAAAAAAAAGAGATATACCAAACAGGTGGAACAATGCTCTCATAATACTGTTGTTCTAAAAGGACAATGAGAAAAATATAGAGCTATAAGCTTGCTCTCCCAAATACACAAACTATTTATAAAGACAAGTCTCTTTCTCACTTCAAGGTGAGAAAGCATCACTGAATTTTAGTATTAAATTAAGTTTGTATTATTCTTGTTATGTGATAGAAACCACATAATAAGTAAATTATATATAAATTATACCAGACAAGAAATAATAATTTTTGTTTTTATATTTTATCCAAGCATAAGCAAACAGTTTATTCATCTTCACAACTGGGCTACTTTGTGTGTAGGCAGATGACTTCACATCTAATTGCCCTAGTATCCAATAATTCACAACACTTCCTTTCAGATGAGTATATTGCTATGGATTATGAGAAATGTTACTTACCTGTTTATGGATTATGAGAAATGTCACTTGACAGTTTAAAGGTTGGTTTTGAGTCTTTAAACTGTCATCAGTGAAAGCTAGATTCATGGAGATAATGATAACTAAATCAATGCAGAAGTCATATTTTCCATATACAAGTAGCAGAAAAAAAACAACAACCTGGATTACAGATTGTCGCAGAAAGTTTTTTTGCTTGGTTTCAAACTAAATTATACTAGACTTGTTTTAAATCCTTGTTTTACATCCTTTTTTTCCCCAAGAATATTAATGCAATCTGATACGAAATCATTTGCATCTATATACAGGTAACCTAGTTGAAGATCCTTTAAATGTAGACTTATGGATTGGATAAAGGATTAAAACATAATTAGCCTGGTATAATTTACTTACTAACCAAGCAAAAAAAAAAAACTTAGGTGATATTTTCTGTATAATAATAGAAATTTGATAACCTTACCTATGATTTTATTTTGCACAATTCTCAACAGTTGCATGGCTATCATTGTCCCTTACTAAGGTCATTGTGATTGAATAACAAAGTAGAACAGTTTAATTTGTACAGCAGTGATGTAATGTAGTAAAATGGCTCAGTTAGAACTACTATTAGTCCAAGATGTTGAAAGTTTATTTTTCACTTGGTTAGACTATAATAAATTTAGTTTAATCCTTTATCCAAGTGTGAGCAAACAAAGTTTGCGCCTGAAAGTATCTTCAGGATTGGGGTAATGTGGTACAACACTAGGGCAACTCATTGCAAAGGTGGAGCAAGCTACCAACACTCCTGTCTCAGTATCTCCTATAATGCAAAACACATTATAGTGTTTTGCATTAACACAATAATGTGTTAATGCACATGCAGAATAACACAATAATGTGCAAAACGCAACAATGCATTATAAATTCTTAGTAGCTTGCTCCACCTTTGCAACGAGTTGCCCTAGTGTTGTACCACCTTCTCTAAATCCAGAGTAATTTATTAAAAAATGGTGGCACAACATTTGGCAACTCCTATAGGTAGAGATGACCTGCTAATGCTTCTGCCTGGTATCTCAATTTGGGCCTGGCTCCCACTGAAAAGACCTCAATAAAGGTCGAAATCTCAACTTGGGCCTCGCTCCCACTGAAAAGACCTCAATAAAGGTCGAAACTAGTCTGGGTAGTGGCCCTTCCCTTAATGCATAACATTAGACGTATCCGCAAGAGATGTGTTTTGCATTATAGGAGATACCGAGACAGGAGTGTTGGTAGCTTGCTCCACCTTTGCAACGAGTTGCCCTGGTGTTGTACCACCTTACCCCAGTCCTGAAGATACTTTCAGGCGCAAACTTTGTTTGCTCACACTTGGATAAAGGATTAAACTAAATTTATTATACTATTAGTCCAATAGAAATTTGGCAATAATTATGATGCATGTAATATATATATATATATATATATATACAGTCATATGAGTACCATGATTTGTATAACAGTTCTGCAAACCTTTATGTAAGTCTGATTTAACCCACCTTACCCATTAATCACATCCTGTTGCTTATGTGTTTACAGTATGTGTATGCAATAGTACATTAACACTTTTTAAAAAGTTATTTCTGTTAGTTTTCATTCGCAAGATGCTCATATAAATTAAATTTCTATATGGAATTATTAATGCAAAGTAATAACTATATATATATATATATAATATATATATATATATATATATATAAATATAAAAAGTATGAAAAAAATAGAAAAATTGAAAGTTCAATTTGGTCATTTGATTTTCAGTATGAAATCAAGAGATGACTGAACAGTGGCTTCTTTCTTTTTTATCATAAATCTCTTGAAAACAGCTAAAACACCATCTGTTTCTCTTTGGACATTATGAACTGTGAAGCATTAGAATCCATCTTCTTCAGTCATGCTATTCCTGCTAAATATCTGGAGCACAATTGTCATCCCATTTGTCACGTTTTGAGATAGTTACAATGCTTTTTTTTTTTTTTATTATTGACGTTTAAGAGTCAGATCCTTATGTTCCTTTATACAGACAGCATCCTTCATGGTTATATTAATTGGTCATGGTTCAATTTTGGTGAATTTTCATTAGGTTTCCATTTTTGACTTCTGTTCCTTTTTTCTTCATGATTGTACTCTATCACAGTATACACTAACACTAAATTAATAATGTGTGAATACAAATATACAGTGCATCATTGTTCAATAGAAAGCAAAGCCAGACCTGAGAAAAGTGCATGCATTGCATTTGTGTATTAGCTGTCTATTTCGGAGAAGACTGCAGTTAAGTGGTGTGTGTGTGAAAGAGAGACGTAGGCACATTAATAAAATTTTTATAACTATATGTAATGGTCCATTTTCATAATATTTTATTTATTTATTTTTCTTCCTACAGAGTGACTTATGGTCATTAGGAATTACTGCACTGGAGATGGCAGAGTCACAACCACGTAAGTTGATGATTCATCTTTCATAACTTACAGCTTTGTTATTTAGAAATTAGGTATATTACATTCCCTAGAGCTTTCTACTTCAAGATCTTATATATAGTTATCATTACAAATTACTCTTCATTCAATATCTCATAGAGATATTTCACATTCAGTGGATTCTATAATCCACTAGCGAGATACTACAAGGCAATCTTTAAGGAACCCAGATACTAAAAAAATTTGTTGTCCTGATGTCATCCCTTTATTTTATCCTTAATATTTGTGCTTCAGAGTTTTTCTGTTGTATTACAGAATCTTAGTCTTCAGCCATGTCTAATCCATTCCAGTCACTTGATGAATTTATCAACTAAGTGTTGCCACTGTTTCTGTCACTGTAGTCCTCTAAAAATAATGCAGAAGTTCATTAAAACTAACTCATTCATACTCTGAAAGAATTTTGTGCATCAACAATAATCAGCATGAATTCACTCTTCACACTATAGGTGATCTTTTAGCTTATGCCATCTACCTCTGAATAAATCCTGTAGAAATATTAGGAGGAAAAAAAAAACATGGAAATATCTAGCATGTCTGGCAGAAAGTTACTGTTATCATATCATCTGTTGGATTCTGAATATATAGAGATTTAAGTAATTATTATTTGCTTCAGAATCCAACATGACCTTCCATCACAAAGGCTAGACTTGTAAATATTATTTAATGTAAACAACTTATTTTACAATTTAATATTCATATAACTACCTTAATTTTGTATAATATTTAATTATTTAATCAAATATGTATTAATAATGAAAAGACTATTAAATATTATTAAGCTATTTTAATTATTATGTTAATATTATAAGAACTTGTATTTGATAATTTAACTGCGCATTAATTGAAATGTAAATATTCTTTATTTATTCCTATTTGTAGAAGTTTAGCGTTATGCAATACCTTAATTTTATTATGTTTTGTTTTGTTGTCATGGAGACGTATGTAAGCGAGTGAGCACGTTATGAACACCACGTGAGGAGAAGGTTTATTGAAATGAGTTTTAGAAAGATATCACGAGAATAATTTAGGTGGGAAGAACAAATATATAAGCGATGAATGCTGAAATTATTAATTAATTAAGGAGAGATTAGAGGAATTAAGAGAGATAGAAAGGAGAGAATTGGCATTAGGTTGGAATTGGGGCATTCGGGAATCACAGTGCGATAATAGCGAGTCGGCAAGTCACTCAAGCAGCTAATAAAGTCTACTAGTCGAGAAGCAGTTAGCTAATAAGTTGTAGAATAACAATTATAGCTATGGAAAACAGCTGAGAGACTATTAATTAGACTAGTGATATTTGAGTTGAGATTCTATTTCAGGGCCGACCTTTCAAGGACATACAGAACCTTGAAGCAAAGTACAGAGTTATTAGCGAATAGTAGAGGCTGTAAAATTGAAGTTTACCATTAGCTGTGCTTAGAAATATATTGCCTAAAGAATTAAATGAATGCAGGAAGAATGAACAGCTGTGCATGTAAAACCTCAAGTTAAGGAATTATTGTGTATTGCCTTAATTCATAAGTGATCAGTAGTATTTCATGCAAGAACGTTTGTTTATGTGTATTGTGACCGATGATTAATTCAGTTATTGCTAAGAAGAATTTATTTAATGAGTGCCGTATACTGTTTAAGTGTATACAGTTATAAAAAGTGTTTACGTATAAGTAGGTGAAGAAAAAAGATTATCGGTAAGATTATTCCAACCGTTAATAATATTCCTATACGGAGAAGTGTGAGAGTTTCATCCTAGAATTTCCTTATACTAACAGTAACTATTGAGGAAGTTAGCTAAAGTGTAAATTTAAAAGTGTTTGTTTGTGAAGAGGTATTACTGAAATTTTTGTTGTATTTGAAACTCAAGAAACTGTGAGATATTTGTGCAATCGATTACTGAGGAACTTTGTGACTTTGAATTTTACCAATCAGTTAATTGAATTTTGTGAGAGCTAAAATGTTTATAATATCTGACTTAGTGATTTGAACTTAAGTGTAAATTGTGATTCTAAATTAAATGTTTGTTTTTGTTAATCTAAAGTTGTGTTTTGCCTGAATCTCTTTTACTGCACCATTCATAAAATATTCGAACCAAAGCGGGTGAATTAAGTAAGTCAAATATACTCGGCCAGTATACGTATAATAACAACATATTAAGGAGAGATAGTTGAGAGTTGGTTTATCTTCACTTCTTGAACTAATTCAGATATAAAGTGGCGTAGTCTCTAAATATAAATTTTCTTTATATTTGAATTAGAAATCAACTTATCAACTAGTTAAGAACATCGTAATAGTAATCATGTCGGATCCAAGGTACAGATTAAGAAGAAGTAGGATCCAACATCATCTTCTAGTCTTCATGCCAATTTATAATTTGTTGTCTAGTTTATTCTTGAGTTGGTTGCTCACTACATGATGCTTTTTTTATCATCCAGTTTCTCCAGCATTGCTTGTACCAAAAAGTTCTGTTTAACTACTCGGCTATATCCCAATCTCTCATCTGCAACCTGCCCAACTCGCACAGCTTTTTTATGACAATTTCATTCCCAAAACCTTGTGATATACAAATCTGTAGGATTATCTAGCAAGACTGTAAATTCAATTTTAATCTCCAACCCTATTCCCATGCTATTTCATGCCAAAAAAGAAAATAATAAACAGATTATTATTTATTCAATCCCAGATTGCTAGCTGCAGATTTTTCCTGACATAAACATACACTTTATTTTTTTGCTTCAGTATGCAAAAAAAAAAAAAAAGCCATTTCCCTTTTGCTTCAGATGGTATTTGTTCCCTAACCAACTGCTAATATATATATATATATATATATATATATAATGATATTGTTGATTGTCTCGATAGAGAGACATATTTTTGAAGTAGATTACATGACTAGAAACTGAGAGATAAAAATAGAAACATTATATTTTATTTTAAATAAACTGCACAACTAGTTTTGTGTTCTTAGAAGACTTCATCGGGTGCATTACATAAGAGAAATACAAAAAAATAATTGCGAGAGAATATCTAAACATTATAATGCCAGCGTATTAACATTTGAAGGCATTCTGTGCAGGGCCATTGCCAGATTAGATTGTGCCCCGAGGCAAACAATTAAATATCACCCCTGATGGATTATAAGACAAAAATATAAGAAAATCTCCAATTGCTATTTTGTTTTTATTACAAGAGAAACATTAATGCAAAACAATTACATAATAATATTAATTAAATGTTTGCTCTACAGGGATATCACACAATAAAACTGTTTATAAGCTCTTCTAAATTTAAATTATAAGCTATGTCCACCTCTAACGATATAGTTGCTAGACCAAAACAATCTTTCTTGGGTCATTGCTGTTTGCAAATAATTTTTAATCAGTTTAAGCTTTGAAAAACTTCTTTCTGCACTTGCTATGCTAACAGGAATTGTTAGCATAGCGACAACGCCTACCACAATATCACTGAACGAACACCCTTATTAAGCCACGCTATGAGGCAGACTTCCTCCATGCTACACCCTGTCGACGGTACTGTTTCTGCGTATCACTTCATTGTTGAGCACATGCATGTACTCATCATCTTGTAACTGCCAAAGTTAAATAGCAGCACAGTGACAATCTGAAAGATTATAACTGAGTTTAGTGTTGGGATGTACTGGATTGAGGATGATTTCTTTAGATTCCACAATTTTTTTTCCCAGTTTGTCATAGCATTGAAAGATGCTTTCCAATTTGTTCTATATTGACTGGGTGATTGATAGCATTTTCGTCATTAGTGTCAGCAGAATTGAGGATGTGATTAAACAGAGCACTTGCTCTAGTTCTGCCATATGTGATGTGTCTCTTATGTTCTTCTAGACGTAACTTAATGACTTTTTCTGTCTGACCAAAATAAGGCATCTTGCAGTTGCACCAAACACTTAAACGGCAGGATATTTTAAGGTATGTTTTTGTTTAGGCATATTGAATAAAGAATGGAACTTGGGTAGAGGAGTGAAAAGAAGTCTGGATGTTAAATTTTTTGAGAACTTTAGCTAACTTAGGCAAAACAGAAGTGATATATGGTAGAGCTATATAGCCTTCTTCATTATTTCTATCTTCAGTATGGTGAGGAGGTGGATTAAGTTGTAGTTTTCTGTTTTAAATAACCATTTTGCTGAAGGGTTGTAAGAAGAAAATGAAGTTCTTTGTTGATATCCTCCTCTTCACAGAGGAGGGAGTGAGCATGTTTGCCTAGCACAGAGATAAGTTTTTTAAGACAGATAGTGGGACTTCATGGAGACATCTGTTGGTGTGAGTGGGCTTTCTTTAAATGGAGATTTTCAATTTTCCAGATACACGTGAGTTTGACATCCAGGAATGGGAGGAGCCGTCAATCTCTAATTCTGAAGTAAACTAAAATTTTGGGTGTTGATTGTTGAGATGGTCTAGGAAATTCTGTAAGGAATCAGGTCCATGACTTCAGATTAAGAAAATATTATCTATATATCTTTTCCACAACCTAGGTTTCAATGGGAATGAAGAAATAGCTTTTTTTCCTCAAAAGATTCTAAATATAAATTTACCAGTGTGGGAGATAAAGGATTGCCATGGCTAATCCAAAGTTCTGTTTGTAAATAGCACCTTTAAACTGGAAATAACCAGAATTAATGCAATGGGTTAATAAAGATATCACTTTTTTCAATAATTTATCCTTTAAAAGAGTTGGAACTCTGTAGGTACTTTGACATTCGCGAGATCATGAATGCATGCATGCACCAATAAAGTGACACACAGAATGCCTTCAAATATCAGTATGTTGGCATTTTAACGTTTAGATATTCCTCTCGCAATGTTTGTTTGCATTTCTGTCATGTAATGCATCTGATGAAGTCTTCTAAGAACACAAAACTAGTTATGCAGTTTATTTAAAATAAATTATTGTTTCTGTTTTTATCTCTTGGGTTCTAGTCATTTAATTATTTCAAAAAAATATATATATATATAAATTGCAAATGTCTCCAGAAATATGGTATTATTTTCAAAAATTCTAGATGCTCATGAAGACAGCATTCAGGCTGGTTAATCGAGCCTGGCAGGAAATGATTACCAACTATCCAGAAGGCTCTGTTAAACAGCATCTAGAATTTTCTGCCATGTTGGTCATCTGAAATTACTTCTTTATTACCACCCCTCTCTTGAAACATAAAGAACATATTACTGCAACCATTCTCTGGATTTACTGTCCATTGATGCTGGTAAACTGTGCCACCAGCAGCACAGTTTTCCCCACCAACCACAACATAATCAAAATTTTTTCTTTATTTCTTCTGTGATTGACATAAGGTAAACCTGCTTTTATCCATGGCAGGTGTTGTTGTTGTTGGGTGATTATTTGATGCACAATATCAGAAAACGATAAGAGCCTAGTTTATGTTTTTAATATCCTTAGAATTGTAGTTCATTCTTTAAAAAAAACTGTAGATATGTTTTTGTTGGGTTTGTAATTGCATCTTATTTTTTCTTTATTTTCTTTTCTTTCAGCATTATGTGATATGCATCCAATGAGAGCCTTGTTCTTGATTCCACGTAATCCTCCCCCTCGACTTAAATCAAGAAAATGGTCCAAAAAATTTCATAGTTTTATAGAAACGGTACTTGTGAAAGATTATCAGCAGCGTCCATACACTGACCAGCTGCTAAAGCATCCATTTATTAGGGACCAACCAACAGAAAGGCAGGTTCGGATACAACTAAAAGACCACATAGATAGATGTCGTAAACACAAAAGAGGTAAGGCAGCTGAATGCAAATCGTCACCTTCCTGTCCACAACACTGTTTATTGATTTATCATCAGATTTGCTTAATAAATACATTAATTTATCTATATCAATAGATAAATTAATAAATATATTAATTTATCTATTGATATAAGGATCAGTTACTTATATCAATCCTAGGATTAGCTTCTTGGTATTCATAATACATTAAAGCTCCCACTATATTAAATACCACTATATTTAATTAAATTTATATGATCAGTTACCAAAACGTTTTGGCTATATAGTAAAAGCACAGTTCTAAAGAAATTCAGTATAGTAATCTTTCTTTTATAACCATTTATTCCTTTTGATACCTGTAAGTTTCCTGTATGAGAATTAGTTCTAAGAAAGCTTCATGTATAATCTATACACCAAAATATATTAATCAGATCTTTATGTGAATATGTAGTATTGGAAAGTACAGAAGTAGATTTTTTTTATTTAATCAGTTTCTCTATCATTTGAATTAAACACTTAGCCTCAGAGTGTACATTATATTAACAATATACTCTGAAATTACGTGCGTTTTGGTTACATGTGTTGTATAAAAAATTAAAACCTAGTTTTAATTTTTTATACAACAAATAATAGTTTTCTTTTCCTGTGTAGTTACAAGGAGACCAAGTTGTAAACCATTACACATTTAGTGAGGGGGGAGCTAAAAAAAACAAATAGTTGCTAATAACTCTCCAAATTTCAGATGTGACTAGTCCCTCATTGTGATTATGATCAGGACAGTGAAGAACCTCAACACTTTTGTTGAAAAGGCATTGGAATTTGTAGATAAGATTGGTGTTCAGAAATAGGTTTTAAATTCTACTGAATTTGGTATGAAGAATTAGACTTAAAACTATAGATTTTTCTAATTTCATGATCAATTTGACATCAACTCACTCTTCACTGATGTTTCTTTTAATTGAGACCCTTGAAGATGTATTTTTTGAATTTCCAAATTTAAGTTTTTTGAATTCAGGATATTTCAGCTTGAAATGGCAAACAGCATAAATAAATTGAAGGAACAGCCATGGGCTCACTGTTATTGCTGACCCCTTAAATTTCAAATCCTCTCTTTGTATGTGATATTTTGCCATCTCTAAGTGCATGTGGCAAGAACTACCTATCTTCTCAAAAAATGAATATCGTATTTATAAATTCTTAATTTTTATTTATTGTTACAATCATTTGTATTAGCAATATTCAGTTCATCTTCACTCTCGGCACTATCACTAGCCTCATTAATGTCACCGTTCGTATTACTTTCATCTGAACTATTATTGTCACTCTCTTCAAAACTGCGTCATCTTCGGTGCCATCCATCACATTACTTATCCTGCATTTCTTAAATGACTTTATAATCATCTCTTCTTTCACAGCTTTCCATGAATTTTTCACCCAGGTACATACTTCTGAAATTGTTGGCCATTTCATACGTCCTATTGCTGTAACATCGTGATTTGGCTTTGCCAACCATTTGTTCCACTCTTCCTGCAAAAAATTTTGAATGGTTTATTAATAGACCCATCCAAGGGTTGTAATTGACCTATAAGGCCTTCAGGAATGACTGCTAATTCTGTATTCATTTCTTTTAGAAGCTTCTTGGTTGATTTTGTTTTATGTGCTCTGAATTGATGCCACACTAACATCGCAGGCTTTTTAAACAACACACCTGGATGTTTGGCCCATATCTTTTGTATCCATAATATCATTCCTGTTTCATCTATCCAGCCTTTATCTTGAATGTGGATAATAATGCCACGAGGAATTTCATCTCGGTAATGTTTTTATCTTGAAGATTAACATGGGGAGTAGTTATGTTCCGTCCGCTCAACAAGCTAAAACTACAGTGTAGTGAGTTTTTTTGTGACCTGTTGTTTTGATCACTATTGATTTGGTGCCTTTTGAATCTACTGTCTGATTTGAAGGAACATCAAAAGTTAGAGGCACTTCATCCATGTTGGCAATTTGATTAAGCTCAAAGTTAAATTTCCTTCTCGCTGATATGACAAATCTATGGAATTCTATAATTTTAGCTTCATAGTCAGCCGGCATTTTTTTGGGCTAGAGTGGTTTTTGTACACATGCATAACCCGTATCTTTTCATAAATCTAAAGCACCAAGATGGTGATTCAATAAAATCTAAAATTCCATTATCAGTTGCCCATCGTTTTGCTTCAAAAATGATCATTTTCGTAGAAACAGATATTCCCATGTTTCGATGATTCGTTACCCAATTTTTCATTTGTAATTCTAATTCTGGTCATTTTTCTAGGTGCGAATGGAATGTTTTCTTGTGTTTACATTGCAGTTTTAATTGTTCCTCTTGTTTTCTCCACTCACGAACCATTTTTTCTGTTGGTGGTGGACCAAAATGTCTTTCTGCTGCTCTGTTTCCATATTGTTTTGCATAATTTATCACATTTAATTTATAACTCATGTTATATGAAAGTCTTTTTTGTTTTACACTCATTTTTTCTAATTTTAAGATAAAAATTTTAATGACTTATAAAAAAATTATTCAAATGAACTGTACAAAAGTGCATATGTTTACATACTAATGACTATTGATGCTCTAAATCGGTGATTCACCCACATGCAGTGAGATAACTTAGGTACCTACCTTCAGTGGCATACTAGCTAATTTTATTAACATATTGCACCAGTAATTGAACTTCGCTAACAGCTTCAGTACAGTGTAAAGATTCGTATTTTAATGTTATCTTCGGACCATAAGATGCACCCCAATTTTCAGTAGATTTTTCTATGTAGAAAGGTGTGTCTGAAAAATGCGGTAGTTAAATTCAGTGATATTCACTGAGGAGCTGAAGGATCTTCCTCAGCCATAGCCAAGTTAGCCGGTCTTGGACATGGACAGTAGTTTTTTTTTTTCTCCAGTTTATCCCGGGGTTTTTCACCCTGCAAAACAGGCAAACTGGCCTTGAGAATTCAACGCTACAGGACATAGGGCTTGACCACCTTATCCTGTGAATGGTTGAGGTCCAATGATTAATAAACCCTTGACACCGTAAGGTAAAAGAGGGTAAAGGGAAAATGAGATGAGATAAGTTATTAATAAATTAATATTAATTTCCACATTCAAAAGGGAATGGGGGGGGAATACATTCATTTACTCTTCCGTCTTCAATGACATGCTCCAGGTTAGAGCACAGCAGCTCTGTGGGGCAGGGAGGGTGTCCTTTTGAAATTTGAAAAATGCTGATCAGTCTTGGTCAACTAAAATAATTCAAATAAGTAAGTGGTCTGTAGAGAATTTCCAAGAAGTCAGGAGATTGTTTTTGGATAAAGGTTTTTATTTTATTTTTTTTTTATTATTATTATTAAATCCTATTTTGCCTTGTTTTAATATGTATATCAATAAAATGTGCATTACTTATTTTTTTTGTTAAAGTGTTTGCAAAAAAAAAAATTACCACAGAGGATTAGTTTAAAGTGCCTACTTTTAAAAAGTTATCACATTTGAATATACTTGAAATGATGCAATCCTTAACCTGATATTTTGCTTATATCTAAAATGTTATTCATCCTTTTCTTGTGTTATTATGTGAGTTTTAAGAGGCAGGGATAGAGAAGTTATTGTTCCTCTTTATAAGGCAATAATAAGTTCCATCTTGACCACTGTTGGACAGATTTGGTCACCTGAATTCTGTGTGGTTAAAGTAATCAAGAGGATCCAGAGGTGCATGACATTGTTTCAGGTCTGCGGAATGCTCCTTATGAGAATAGACTTGATGATCTGTAGGCTTCAAGAGTTAACTGGTAGGCAAAAAAGAGGAAACATTAATTTAACCGAAGACTTTTTTTCAGTACATGATAGAGGGGAAGAACGAATGGTCACCCATGGAAATTGTGCAAGGGTGTTAGGAATAGAATTTTTGTCAGAGGTGGTTGTGAGTGTTTTGTCAGTGAGTGAGTTTAAGGATAGGTATGATATTTATTGCACAAATAATGGATCTTCTGCAATTGAGTCTATTGTCCAGTCAGAGTCTAGTCTGATTCCATTGAGATAGCTGTATGTATATAATCATATTTGATGTGACATATCAGAGCAAAAATATGCACAGATACCATGTTTGAGATGAAAAGAGTCAGAGCACAATTAAAAAAAATTAGTAGTTTCTTGAAGCTGAAATTTCAGTTTGTTAGGAAAAGTAGGTGTGATTTATTTATTTATTTATTTATTTATTTTTTTTTTTTTAGATTAGCGATATAAAAGTTGCATTTAGAACTATGACTGGTATATGAGGATCTGAAAAATTGTCTTTCTGATCCACATCTCTCTCTCTCTCTTTTTTTTTTTTTCTCAGCATGTAAACTTCTGATTACTTTTCATTGTTGTTTAGAATGAGCTGAAATGGGTAAAATTGACAGTATAGTAATGGGTTCATTACTAAGCCATACATCTACATGATGAATATCATCTAAATGTTATTCTCTATGATTGAAGATAGATTGAAGGTGTATGTGGGTTGCAGAGTTTAGATGACAGGCAGAGGAGAAGAGACATGATAGCAACTTATAGATTAATAAAGGAATTCTATAAGATTGATACAAGAGAAAATTTTCAATACATGAGGAGTAGGGGAGAAGGGGTTCACTGCTGGAAGTTGTGTGTAAGAGTGTCGTTAGTAAGATGTGCAGACTAGGTTCTTTGCTCAGAGAGTGGTGAATGAGTGGAATGGACTGCCATAGGTAGTTGTTAGTGTCCCTTAATTAGTTATTAATACGTGATGTCATTGGATGCCATATGGTAACTCTTGTACCTCACGTGATTTTGAAAGTGAAGCCTTCTGCTAGAAGTGGTAGGATTGCAGCCCTTTCCACACAGAGTTCGTAGAACCATCACAAACAGCTGTATCTATGGCAGAATTTGAACCCGCAGCCTTTTGGCTAGAGAGTAGATATATCAGCCACTCAGGCCATTAAGTGCCCCAATGGTGAATAAGTTTAAGGAGAGGTATGATAGGTATGGTTTGAATAATGGTTAATGTAGGTCTCCTGTGATGAGTCTTTTGACTCTGTGGAGATACCCATATAATAATAAATCTTCTGAATCGATGTCTTGGCATTGTATGATGTACTAAAACCTAAACCCTCCTAATGCATTGTCATTAGGAGGGTTTATGTTTTGCCAAAAAGTTATTCATCAGCTGCTGAATGACTGTTTTTAAAGCTATGTCTTCAAAAAGAATAAGTTGGGTCTCTCCATGATATCTTTATGTAATTCTATGGTCATCACTCATATTACATACTCTGTGACCTACGTATTGATTAAAGGATAACTCTGCATTATTCATTATAATACTAATGTCACACCTAGAAGAACTATGGAAAAAATTATCTGGGTATTTTCTCTAAAGTTCAAACATGGTATTTGTCCACTTCAAGCTTCTAGTAAGTGAAGGAGTGGTATTATATTTAACAGTGAAACTCATCAGTCACCTAATGATTGCTAATACTACAGAGGGTTGGCGTTACCTGTGAAGGATGTGTAAGCCCAGCTCAATCTCTGCGTACATTAGCTCATCTAATTTGATGTTTTGTCTATTCACTTGTGGCGGGGAGGGGAGAAGAATGTATTCTGTGCTACTAACAGGGTCGAGCAGCATGAAATTGTTAGCAAATAATTGTTGAAATTTGGCTAGACTGCAAAAACCAAAAGTTCAGCATACTCTGCATTATGTTGGTCTAAACAAAAGTTCCAACTCTGTTTTGAATTATGTCATTAGAAGAATGTTTTCAGCCCCTTCTGAGGCATAATCAGAATAAATTAGTGCATTATAATGCCCTTTCTAGTGAGATTTGACTATTTTATAGCAGATCGTAGATGAATTCTATGGCCTGGAAAATGTTCTGAATATGTTCTGAAACCACTGTCCCACTTATTTTAAAGTGACTGTAAGAAAATTTCATGCTTGATATCTATAGCAAGGTTTCCAGACTGTTAAAAATAAATTTAAAAAAATGCGAAAAATGAAATTAATAAAAATAGAAAAAAAAAATATAGCCCACTCGTTAAAAAAAAAAAAAAAAAAAAAAAAAAAATCTGATATCTCTCCTAAACATTTGCCAATGTTACCAGTGGAAACTACAATCACTCAGAATGTATGATTTTCCCTTTTTATTACAAACCTTCTAAAAGATGCCCCAGTAACCATTCTTTCTCATGCTTTCTTTGCTTAATTAAAGCTGCCATGTATATTCTGTCAAACTACTAATTATTGCCATGGCTAACCTATTTTTAACTAACTGTAGTGCTTTCTTAATTTTTAGCATTCTTTATATATTTTCAATTAAACATTTAATAATTTAATATATTCACTTGTCATTCTTAACAGGAGAAGTACAAGAAGATTATCGATATAGTGGTAGTGAAGGCGAAGAAGAAGATGCTAGCCAAAACATGGAACCAAGGTGGAATTTCTCTGTTTGCCTTATATAAAGACTTATATATAATATGAATCATCCACAGCTTGTTTTTAGAACTCTATCTTGACATTGGAACATCATTACTTTTCTGCTAGGAAAAGTAAACTACTAAAGAATTTGACCATTTACACATGGATATATATATATATATATATATATATATATATATATATATATATATAAGGATAAAAAATTATTTTTATTAGTTAAAATTATTAGTTAAAAAAGTTATTATACATATATACATATATTTAGAAAGGCTTAG
The DNA here is from genome assembly GCF_054136105.1 of Typopeltis vanoorti. Classification (NCBI taxonomy): domain Eukaryota; kingdom Metazoa; phylum Arthropoda; class Arachnida; order Uropygi; family Thelyphonidae; genus Typopeltis; species Typopeltis vanoorti. The sequence goes on from NC_143572.1 coordinate 61,440,024, forward strand.
ATGTTGGTTATTCATAATAGTGTGTCATGGTATAAACAATACACTAATGATTTAGTGTGCATTGTTGCACTGTTTATACACATTGTGTTTGGTATCAATTACCAAAGTTATCAGAGCCAACTTGTGAGGTATTCAAAGTAGTACTGATGTTCACTAATCATTTCTTCCACAAAGCTCATGATTAATACTATGCCAGCCACCCCTAGGTAAGAAACCAACTTCAGGTGGTTAGTATCTAATATACTATCAATTTCTGATCTTTAACTGGTTATTTCTGCTATTCTGAATTGGAATTACTGGATATCGTTCTGCCTGCCTCTGAATAATCATTAATTCACTTGTTTGATAAACATTTACACAGACTCGGTCAGAAACATGACGTTATATCAAGGAGACAATATGCCTCTAGTTACCTTTTTCCTAATAAATAGGTATTGAGCATTTCTGGACACTAGTTTGACTGATATACAGAAACTCATGTTAACCACCTTACTGGCCATTATGGATCAAATATGCATCCTCATATGTTTCATATCCATCATATATTTCAATGTAACATCAATGGTATTACAATTTTAATATGTACTTCGCATCCATGGTAACTTGGATGTATATATATGTCCTGGCCGGTTAAAGGACATGATTTTTTTATTGTCTTTAAAGCCATTCTATATCTTAATTTTTATGGATATTATTGGATATAATCTTTTTGGTTTTTGAAATGTTGATGTTGACCTTTCTGTTTGAAATTGTTGCTTCATTATTTAATGTCATGTTACTCCCTTCTAATTTAGCTACTGTTAAATTTCATATTATCCTCTCTCTGAAAAAAGAACTGTATATTTTCAAAGTGGATAAAGAAAGCCATAGTGGTAATGAATGAAAGCAATTATAACAAAAGTTAGACCTCCTTTTAGAGGATGTACATCTACATATCAAGAAGTAAATTATAACCCTACTGCAACACAGATTAGGCATCTGAATGAGCTCTTTAATGAAGTTGTAAGCTAGGAAGATAATATAGTGAACAAGCTATGCACTAACTTTGGGAGAACTCCTCATTTATATTGTCTTCCAATCTTGTCAGACCCATTGTGAATTGTATTTCACTCTTACATATAGTGGCTGAGTTTCTATTCATCTAAGTGTACATCAGCTAGACGATTTATGAAGAATTCCACAATACTCTTTTAAGGAAAAAAAAAGCAGCCTTTTATTCCCTTATAGGGAGTAGACAGGCCTTTTAACCCTATCTAGCTTTTTGGAAACCAAAACGTTGAGTGGGCAGTTCACTCTCCACTGGTAACCAATCAGAGATAGCTCGCCCAAGACTATCACTAATTATAAGCAACATCGATGAAGAGACTGGTAAACAAGTGCTGTCATCTCTTGGTACCTAACCCTAACAGGGTATGTTTTTGTCTGAGATAATGTGGGTTCTACAGTCGATTTTCTTGAGTTTATTGGATGAAAAACCCAAGTTTCTGGGTGGAAAAAAAAACCTGCTTGCCCATGCCAGAGATTGACTAACTCAGGAACCAGCTCAAGAAAAGCTTAGAAAAAGTTCCTCCAGTCATATTTCCTTACCATCTTCTGATATTTTAGTTGGCTTTGAAATGATCCTTCGCTGACTTTTGCTGATGTTATTTCCTTCTGTATGAAAATTTCACTCCTGTTGTTGTGAAGATTAATTTATAATACAGGGATATTTCAGCTGAAAAAAAATCTAAATAGATTGAGAGTCATTTTGGAATAAAATGTATCATTTAAATAATTCAACATATGGAACACATGATATGGTCAACCCTTCATGGGCTGCCAAAAATGAACGTTTGGGCTGCATGCGGGCCATCGCTTTGCCGACCCCTGATCTAAACGATGCTTTTTCTTTTCTACCATCCCCAAATCTATGCTCTGGGGTCCACTATACAGATGATGTATTTGCCATTTATTCTCATTCTGAAAATGAAGTATGCACTTTTCTATATCAAATCAACCATTTTCATCTATATATTCAGTTTCACTATGGAAAAAAAGAATTCTGGGAGTTGGTCCTTCTTGGACATCCTACTTACCTAGGTACCTGATTCACCAGCATATATATAGAAAACCTCTCTTTACTGGCAGATATACACAAAGTTCTACATATCATGTCTCCCAGGCAATTGGAGTTACCAAATCCTTAATTACAGAGCACATAATATTTTTTTCCTCTCCTTCATCCTTACAGCTGTAATTTCCCACTTTTCAAGCATTAATGAAATCATATGGCCACGTTGCTTGTCAATTCAATGAATAATAGGTTACTCTCACATTTCTACACCCGTTAATACTGCAATAGAACTCGGGTTTCAATCCCATATATTGCAGACATTTCTGAACTTATCAGCAAAATCTTGAAGAGGTTTCACCTGATACCCACATTTTCCAGTCAACAAAGTTTCTAAATATCTTACCAACTACAGAAGATGAATGTTACCTCTGTCTGTAGACGGTGTCGGTCAGATTCCTTGTGGATGTAACCTAACATATTTTGGACATACAGGCTATTCTGTAAAAAACAGGATTAGTGAACATCAGTACTATAAATGCCTTACACCTCAAAAGTCAGGTCTTGCATACAGTATTGAGACCAGACATAGTATTCTTCAGAATGATGGTCAGCTTCTCTAGAGAAGCAGTTTTAAATCAGTTTTTCCTTGTATGTTGGACTTAATGGCCTGTCACAGCCAAGTAACTTCTATAAAATCTGATTATTCTGATAGGGTGGTTAATTATATCTACATAGTGTATATTGTAGCTGTCAGTTTCATGTTTTTAATGGAAGTTGAGTTAATTGGTCTCAATACAATTTTCCTCCAGGAAATAGGCCTGCAGAAAAACTGTATTGAGACCAATTAACTCAACTTCCATTAAAAGCTCTGGTAGAGGTTATAACTTTTACCAGAACTTTTTAATGTCTGACACATATATTGTTTCTTTTGCAAGAAAAGGTATTTCTGAATCAGTTTTTAGTGCTGATTTCAAATATATTTAAAAAAATTTTCTATCACATACCATTCCAGAGAAAAACACTAGGCGTATATGAGCTATTGTTGCCTGTTGTGATGCAATCATTCTGCTGTTATTGCATCAACTGTGTTTATTTACGAAGAGATAATGCAACACATTACATTGTTTCCACATTAGCCTACACAGTCCATTTGGTGTGTGTGTGTGTGTCTTGGATTTAGCTTGTGTCATATTCTCTGTGCGACAGAAAAATGCCTCATTTGGATCAATTCTCCTAATTTGTTTTGCTATATAGTGAGCTCACCCTGAAGAATAAGCAGAGACCACTTAACTGAGTTAATTTAGGAAGCCTGTGAATGTTATTTTGGTTGTAAGGTAGGTGATCAAGAAAAAACTGGGCTCTGCATGTGTGTTGTGCAAGTTGTGTGGTTAATCTGCAGGCTTGGCTGAAAGGAACCAGATCCTGCATGCCATTTGCTGTTTCAATGATTTGGAGAGAGAGCCAACTAATCAATTTACTGACTGTTATTTCTGCCTTACAAAAGTTCAGAATTTTCATCAGAAAATAAGAAACACATTGTGTATCATGTTGCATTGGCTTTGTGACCAGTACCTCATTCTGTTAATTTGCCAGTACCAAACACCCAACACCTGCAAACGTTGACAGTTGTGGTGAAAAAAAACAGAGGAAATATCTGACACAGAACATGATTTTGGAGCTGAAAGTGATGATCCATACTTAATTGCCCAATAGGAATTGAAGGATCTTGTAAGAGATCTTAATCTTACAAAGGATCACACAGAACTGTTAGCATCACAGCTGCACAGATGGAATCCCCTAGCTATTAAGGTCACATATTTAAGACAGCATGAAAGTGGGTACATTAGTTATTTCATTGAAAGTGATACCCGACCTTTTGTTTTAACATAGCTGGACTAATGGAGTCATATGGCATTGAACACACACTGTCTAATTGGAGACTTTTTATTGATTCGTCAAAATCCAGTTTGATAGCTGTTCTTCACAGTAGGATTTATATCCATTCATCCCACTAGCCCATTCAGTTACTATGAAGGAAACATACAAAAACATGAAAACAGTACATGGAAAACATTATGTCTACAAGTGGAACATGTGTGTTGATCTTGAAGTCATTGCTGTTTTGCTTGGGTTACAGATAGGATACACTAAGTACTGTTGATTCCTATGTGAATGGGACAGCAGGACCAGCAGTTTCATTATGTTGTTAAACAATGTCTTTTGCATACATATTTCATGCCTGGAGAAAATGTTAAACATGCTACATTGGTAGTCAGAAAAAATCTATTTGCCACCACTTCACATCAAACGTGGACTCATGAAAAACTTTGTGAAAGCAATGAAGCAGGGTTTATTTGAAACAAAAATTTCCAAAAATAAGTGATGCGAAAGTGAAGGAAGACCTTTTCATTGCCAGAAATTAAATTGTTAATGAATGATTCCAAATCTGAGCAAGTTCTAAACTAAAAGGAAGCTAATGTATGGACACATTTTAAGTTAGTTGCAGAAAACTTTTTGAGCTACCACAAATCTTCAGATTACAAATAAATCGTTTCTTCTAATCACAAGCATATCATGACATGGGCTGCAAGATGTCTCTGCAAATGCACTTTCTGGACTCAAATCTGACTTTTCCAAAAAAATCTCGGGTCGGTAAGGGATGAACTTAGCAAGAGGTTTCATCAACAGGTATAAGGGGAAGTGGAGTCATACTATGTTAGCTAATTACTGTTGGAGGTCTGAAATGGGAAATACGAAATTCATCTTATAAATTGAAGGCATGAGAACAATCATTCTAGTTGACTTTCATTCTGCATGTATGATATTGTTAATAGTGTTTGCATCATAAAAATGCATAGACTTGTTTCTCAAAAATTGTATGTGATAGAAAGAAATAAAAAAGCATATTTGAAATCAGCATGAGAAATTGAATAAGAATCACACAGCTGGTAAGGAAACAAAAAAAAAAAGTTGAAATTTTTCAGATGTTATTCTGTCTGCAATATAAATAAATTATTTGCATCCCATATAGAATTCGAACCACTCCTCTTTTTCAAACCATACTTCATTGAAACTGATTGAACTACAGAGTCTCAAACTTTTAAAATCAGTCTTTTAAAGATAGCCTAAACCCTGTTAAACTTCCTAATTTCAATTGGAATTATTGCCTCTCTATCTCAATAGTTTGAGAGATTATTTTATGTAAATATTAAATGATAATCTATTTGATGTGAACCTTTTTTATGTTGCTGTTACAGGTTAACAGATTGTATTTTCTCTCACTTGCACACATACCAATGAGTTATTGTTAGTTTGGTTATAAAATATTTGTTAATTTTTAAAAAAGTAATGTGCAGTGTTTCACTCAAGCAGGAGCAAGAAGTTAATTTTAAAGCCAGACACTAAGTGGATGTTAACTGATATCTATTCTTATTAGAAACATTGAAGATGAAGAAGTGCTAGTGGGCAGTTCTGCAGAGCAAAGGAGCTGAATGTGAGTGATTGAAATTAACTTGTGAGAAGCATCATCAGTTAATCAGATTGCCTGCTTCTGTATAGCATTGAGCAATCTTGAGGAAGTTTTGGGTGTACTACCCCAGATTTGTGAAAATTGTTCCATGGTTGGGCAGATTTTGAATTTATTCATTATTAAAATTTGTACAGGTGAGAAGTAGTTCTTGAGAGGAAAAGTGGAGCTGCAGAAGCTATGCCACAGATGTTTGTCTCAGAATAAGTTGAGGGTTAAATTAGCCTTTGAAGAGAGATCTGGATATAATAAAAATGTCAGTGGAAGGAGTTTGAAATGTTTCTTTGATAAATTAGACAGGACTGCATTTTGATAGCATTGAAGTTCACAAGGTTATTCTAACCTCATTGAATAGCAATGAGATCATAGTTTAGGTCATCATGGAAGATGCTGAGTTCTCTGACGACTGGGTGCCAAGGATTGTCAAATGAAGAATGTAAATGTAAGAAGAGTGTCAGATATAAGAAGAATGGAGTTTCATCAGCAAAGCCGTGAATAGGATTCAAAGTCAGTGAGAGATCATTTATGTGCAGGGAGGATTGAGAGTATAGAGCCAAAGTTGTAGTCCTATATTTCTGGGAAAATCTGAGGAGAAGAAACTATATGCAGTTGCTGAGCAGGCCTCTGTGCCGTCTCGATCAGATGTCAGTCAAGAGTGAACAAATAGATTTCTCTCAAACTTTCCATGGGTTCTGCCTAAGGATGGGTGATAAAGGCTAGATTGAAAAGTAGATTCCATGTTGTTGGTCACTAATTACATATTAAGCCTTCAGGTGAATAAGTTGTCTCTTGATGACCTTCATGATTTTTGAGAGAACTGAAGAGCAGTTATATGGTAGTCTGTTGGCTGACTTATTATCTTTTTTGGAATGGAATAAATGTAGGCTTATTTCCATGCTGTAGGGTATATGCCACTTCAGCAGGAAAGATTTGAAGAGGTGATGTAGGATTGGTGTTAGTTTTGTACCACAATTATTTTTAGTACACTATGGGGGAGCACTATCAGGTTCAAATAACTTGATGTCTGAATTAAGTTAAGGGGATAATAAATCCCTCATTATTTTATTTTAAAGCTGGATACGAAACTCAGAGATCGAAATCAGAGTTTCATGCCGAAGAACTATCGGCGAGTCCAGGTGTAACTTACGCCTGGACTCGCTGATAGTTCTTTAGCATGAAACTCTTTGATTTCGATAGATTTCGATCTCCAAGTTTCGTATCTGGCTTTAAAAAAAAATAATGAGGGATTTATTATCCCCTTAACTTAATTTACGCCGCCGGAAAAATAGCCTCTTGGCTCTTTAACGTAGTAACTTGATGTCTGGTTTATTTAAGACTCTACTGATTTCTCTCTTACAAAACTAGGGGTAGTGCTGGGCAAAGAGTGTTTGATAAAGCTGTGTATGTGTGTGGTGGGATTGCTTTATCTTGGGCATCTCTCTCTCTCTCTAACAGTTGTATGAGAGTGATGCCAGTAAAGTAGCAATGCATTTGAGCGATGCTATAATTTTTCTGGATGTGAAAGCCCAAAAGGCTCAACGGCCATTTAGACAGAAAGAAAGGCTGTCCCCCCCCCCCCCCCCCCCCCCACACACACACTGTTGCAAGCTAGTATAGGTTGGCGTGATCTTTAGATGTGCACATTTCTGCATCAGTTGGCAAATTTGAAGAAGTTTCACCTGATTTTCTGATCAACAAAGTTTCTAATATCTTACCAACTACATAAGACAAATTTTTTCCTCTAGATGTTTACCAAATCTGGAGACTGCATCTAGATTTCGAGACATTGATGACATAATCTAACATACTTTTGACTGACAGGCCATTCTTCAGAAAATAATGTTAGTGAACATCAGTACTGTATCAAATGTCTTAAACCTCAAAAGTCAGGTCTCACACAACACTGTATTCTCTGGAATGATGGCCAGCTTCTCCATAGAAGCAGTTTTAAATCCCATTTTTCCTTGCATGTTTGGTCTTGAGCCTTTAATATGTTAAATTTCTTTTTATTGCCTTGGCACATTAGTTGAAGACCTATGGCTTTGAATAGTGGTCAGGAATATTGGTGGAATTATGGGGATAATAGCCTTCATTCCAGTAAGGATTATTTTTGTTGCTTTCTCTAAGCAGCAGTTTAAGTTTGGAAAATGGAAACAATAGTTGCACTTCAGAAAGGAAGAGTAGAAATCATTGATGTTCCATTTGATGGAATGTTGGATACAAGACTTGAGAATGTCTGGGTGAATGTTTTTCCAAAGCAGGAGAAACTTGTTCAAGGATATATAGTGGCCTGAGTTACCAAGGGAGATCTTGTATGTATTTTGAAGAAGAAATTTTTATTATGAGGTCTGAAGTCTTGGCAGGATGGTGGGTTGTCTTTGTATTCTAGTAAGTGGGTAGACTATCTGTTTTAGGTGCTTGCTGATGGCAAATATCTCAACATTGCTACCTGTTTGATCAGTGGTATAAAAGAAAGGAAACTGGTTTGAGTTACAGATGTCAATCTTCAAAAAGAGCTGACTACAACCTCACTTTTTTGGGTATTTCAACCCATGATCAAAGTTTGGAAAATGGAGACAAATGAATGCAACAAAGTTTGGTTAAGAGATTATGATCAAGAGTAGATCAAATTGGGTGTGTGTGGGGGGGGGGAGTTTGTGGCTTTGTATTCTCTGGCATGGGATGTCATTTCTGATGAATGCACAAGCTCCAGCCTTGTGGGAGAAGAAATTGTGTAAGGTGTAGTTTGGGCAGTTGAGGTCACCAGCTGGAAGTTCTGCAACAAAAAGTTTTGTTTGGATGAGTGGTGGTGCACATCATTTATGTAACTGCTAAGGCCACAAATGTTTTAAATGGATGTGAAAGCTTCAAGAATTTTTAATTTATGGGTTTTTGATGCCTTTTTTTGTTGAATTTTTATTTTTTTATAAATTCTTTTTTGTGGTTTAATATGGTTTCATAGTACAGGTAGTCCTTGATTTACGACTATTCTCACTTACGACGGTCAAAAATTATTATTAAAAATTCTAAAATTTAACTTTTTCGTCAGCATATACATACATATGTCACATTACTTTTGTATACGTCTGCATGGTTAGCCGAGTGGCTGTGTGCTTCACAACCATATGACTGGGAAAGCAGTGTCCTAGGTTCGACTCCCGTTGCCGACGTGAGGAGCTTAAAGATCCTTCTCAGGCATAGCCAAGTTAGCTGGTCTTGGACGTGTACCGCAGGGTTTTCTCCCCAGTTTATCTGGGGTTTTTCCTCCTGCAAGTAGGCAAACTGGCCCCGTGAACAAACTCAGCTAAGACATAGGACACATCGGGAGACATAGGGCTAGCCACGTTATCCTCGGGGCTGGTATGGCTTAGAAGGGGCTAAAGAGAGCTCCATAACAGGCCACTAGGCCTAATACCTAAAGGGAAGAAGAAAAAGAAGACTTTTGTATAACCATTGCAGTGTCGCCATTAGTTGACAAGCAAAGCCTATCACCAATACACAGTGGGTGAATCATAGCTACTGCTATGATTCACCCACTTCTAACTTATCATAGCCTTTGGCACATTAGTTGCTAATCAGCAGTTAAAGTGTTCATTTCTCTCGTTGCAATTTTTGTATCTCGTAACTCTATCATGTCCAGTAAGAGAAGTAATACAACTGATGAAAATTCAACATAAAAAAGAAGGCGAGGAAAGCTTTAAGTTTAGATGTTAAAATGAAGGTCATTAAAGCATATGACAAAGGAAAGAAAGTCGGTGAAATAGTACGAGAAGAAAAACTATCGCATTCAACTGTTTCAACAATTATAAAAGATAAATCAAGAATAATGGAGGCAGCTGAAGGGGCAGTTAATATGAAATGTAGAATTTTAACGAAAAAAAAGAGAAGGGCCAATATATATGAAATGGAAAAGCTTTTAATGATATGGATAGATGATCAAATCAACAAGAATATTCCTCTGTTTGTTTATGATTCAAACAAAAGCACTCAGCCTATTTGACAATTTAAGGAAACAACAAGAAGCTAAATACACATATTTAGCATACATTTAATGCTAGTAAAGGTTGATTTTATCGATTCAAAAGCTGATTTAATTTACATAACATATGAATAATGGGAGAAGCTGCTAGTTCCGATTTTGAAACTGCCAAAATTTTCAAGAAAAATCTGAAATAAACACAAATCAAAAATGGTGATATTTGATGTGTCTATGTATTTTTTCTTAAATTTTTCTTTCTTAATTTTGTATTTACATATTTATGTAATATGTAAATGTATATGTATATGTGCTAATAAATCATTTATAAATGTTTACAAAGTTTATACAATTTTAACCGTTTTAAGTTAAATAGAAACCTAATTTATGAAAATATTATAACAGAAATCAAACAAATTAAGAATTAAAAAAAGTCCTCGACTTACGACGGAGATGCTGGAATGGAACCCGTCGTAAGTCGAGGACTACCTGTACTTTCCTTATGTAAGTGCTATTAAACCTGACACCAGACTAGGAAATATTAAGCTGTTTTATTCAGATGATATTACATTAAAAAAAATTAAGTGGTTATTATCTGCATTCTTCAGGTAAAAAAACTATAGAACATGACATTAAGTTTTAATGGAATGAATACATCACCTGAAATAATTGACTAAAGGTTTTAATTATATCAATATTTTGTTTGTTACTGTGACATCTAGAGAGGTGCAATATTATTATCCTAAGACCTCCAGGGAGTCAGACTCATCAAGGAAAGGCTATACATCACCTGCTGTCATACCTTCCCTTAAACTCATTCACATTAGATGCATTTACCACTTCAACAGCCAAACTGTTATTCATTCATTGCTCTCAGAGAAAAATCTAACTTTTGCCTCACTTAATTGCAAACAAACTTAACTTCCATCGATGCCAGTGTTCTCGCTCTTTCCATATTACGAAAAATATCAGACGATGTCCTATAAGACTCATTTAGAAGTTTGTAGACCTCTGTCATATCACTCATATTGTTCCAATTAACCAGAGCCTGCAGTCCACATACTTGCAATCTTTCCTCATAATCTGAATTCCATAATCCTGATATATAATCTTTGTAACTTTTCTTTGCACCATGTCCACAGCTTCTTTATCCTTGCAACACAACACAGAAATATGAGAAACGTAATCTGCATGCAGCACAAAAGTCAATCTAGATTGAAAGCCTAAAGTCCTATGAGTGCTGCTCTCTGTGGGCACTTGCAGGTTGCTTGTTTTATTGGAATTGGGTTTATTTTTAAGATTTGCTGATAATTCTGAAAGGGAGGAGAAAAAAAAGGCCTTTCATATATTGGGTTCAAAAAATAGTCTTTCATAATGGATAAAGACTGGTTGTCTTTTTCCATTCAATTCTTTTCATAGTATCAGACACGGATCAGGTAGACCTGGCCGATCATGATTGCTGCAGTGGATGTTTCTTATGCATTTTTCAAATATACAGGTCAGATCTTCTAGTTCAGTCAAAAACAAGTTGCAAGAACAAGGTGTGTACAGGGTTTTTTGAACTGAGAATGATGGGATATGGACTTCAGGGGGTGCAGATGAGATCAGCCAGCTTGATATGGAGTTTTGAAAGGAGCATAGACAATATATACACACACACACACACACATGGAGTGCTTAAGGGCCAAAGCTGTATAACTCTGAGGAGACCTCCACATAGCCTTTAAAGGAATGCGGAGAACCGACCAGGGCTTCTGACCTAATGTCTAATCCTCGCCTTCTCGTGGTGTACCCTGTTGGGTATCTACCTGGATACTGAACGAACGAGGATGGGCTGGCAATTTGGCCGACCAAATTGTATTCTTATTGGCTTAAACCAATATAGAAAATTATGGTACAACATGACAAAATTTCATGCCGGCTGGGGTGTCGCCCGGTTAAACAAAGCCCCCATTGTTTTCGCCAGGGAACCAGGGCGAACAGCAAAAAGTCAGCTACTCGAACAAATCTGAAAGCACACCCCAACTTAACATCACCAGAGTTAAAGATCGGTACTATCCATAAGAAGCCTGAATGGTAAAGAAATGGAACTAGCGGAGGAATTAGATAAGTACCAGATCGACATAATAGGGGGTGACTGAAACAAAAAAGACAAAAGCTGGTGAGATCTTTCTGAACAATAAATACAAAATGTTATATTCAGGAAATGACAATCAAGGAAAAGAAGGAGTAGCCATAGTATTCAACACAAAATACGAGGCTAATCTTCTTGAATGGCAGGCAATCACAAGTAGAGTGATGTGGACAAATATCTGAATGGGGAATTGGACAAGAGATTTATTTGTGCCTGTGGTCCTACAGAAGGTTCTACTAAGATAGAAGTGGAGGAATTTTTTGATGCTTTTAGAAAAAGCAACTGACACAATGAAAAAGGAAAAGTTGGTCCTTGTTGGAGATCTAAATAGCAGAGTAGGAAATGATTGTCAGACATACAAAAATATATTGGGAAAATTTGGAGAAAAGAGCAAAAAAATAATAATGGCAAATACCTGAACTATGTGATTTCTGCTCATAGTTCAGGTTTGTTGGATTTCTGCTCAGGACATGGACTGGTTATCATTAACACCATGTTCCAACATAAAAATGTGCACAAATTCACATAGAAGAGGCAAGGAATAAGAAAAGTCTCATTGACTATATTATTGTTGATAGTGATGTTTTCTCCCTGGTGCTCGACACCAGAGTGTACAGAGGATTTGAAATTAGAAGTGATCACTATTTAGTCTTGAGCAGGATAAAATTGAATTTCGTATTGAAAAGAATAACATGTAAGAAAGTTTTAAAGCGAATAAAAGTCGAGCAGCTCTCAGATGTGAACTGTAGGCTAAAATACACAAAGATTATTGAAGAAAAAATGAAAGAGTTTGAGAACAGGGACCAAACCTTGGAGATTCAGTGGCCTTGAAGAAAATCCTGATTGATTCAGCCAGAGAGGCATGTGGTGAGGTTGTCTGCAAGGATAGAAAAATGAGAATTCCATGGTGGACACAGGAAGTTAAAGAGGCAATGAAGGAATAGAAGAAAGGATATCAAAGGTTCCTGGAAAATAGGTCAGCTTTTGCTCGTAGAGAATACAGAGACAAATGTAAGAAAGCTAAACAGTGTGTAAAACTAGCTAAACAAAAGTCATGGGAGGACTTTGACAAGAACATAGAAAATAAATATCAAGAAGGTGACAAAATATTCTGGAGGTTGTTGAAGAATCTTAAGAATGGAGGAAAGAGTGCTGTAAAAGGAGTTAGAGATGATAAAGGTGAAATGAAAACAGGAGAAAAAGATATCCTTGAATTATGGAGTAATTACTTAGAAAAATTGCTAAATGAAACAAGCAGTGATAGCACAGTGGTAAAAAAAACACTCAACAGGCATACAGTCAGGAATACATATCCATACTTGAAGTAGAAAAAGCCATCAAAGGCTTGAAATGTGGAAAGGCAGCAGGAGTAGATGATATTCGACCAGAAATGCTGAAGTATGGTGGTATAAGAGTCTTACAATGGCTGCACTGCATAGTTCAGAAAGCCTGGACAGAGGGACGAATTCCCAATGATTGGAATACAGCTCTAGTAGTACCCATATATAAAAAGTGAAATAAAACTGAATGTGAGAATTACAGAGGTATTTCCCTACTGAGTGTTCCTGGCAAGATCTATGCAAGCATACTTGAGAAACGGTTGAGAATAATTGTGGAAGAAAAGCTTGTTGAAGAACAAGCTGGATTCAGACCAAATAGAGGCTGTCAGGTCTTCACTTTACGACAAATAGTCAAGAAAGCATGGGAATATAACAAAGATCTAATTAAAGTTTGTCGATCTGGAAAAGGCATATGACAAGGTGTCAAGAAAGAGAGAAGCTATTCAATACGCTACAGTAATATGGTGTCAATGGGGCATTATATCAAGCAATACTTAGTCTATATTTGAGTTGTAAGTTGGCAGTTAGAATTGATGAAAGTACAGGAAGATGGTTTAATGTTAAATCTGGTGTGAGACAAGGATGTACATTATCCTCTCTGTTATTCATTATCTATATGGATCACATTATGAAGGAAAGTGGTATTAAACATGATATCAGAATTGGAGATGTTAATGTCAGCTCTTTGTTTTATGTGCACGATGTTATACTTATAAATAAATCTGCTACAAGTTTGCAAGAGTCCCTGACTAAATTGAATAACTGTTGTAATAGATATTGTATGAAGGTCAGCATTAAAAAGACAATGAAAATAGGTAGAATTGTTGAAAATGTCAATTGTGTTGTGAACAGGGAACCTGTGAAACAAGTAAAACATTTAAGCTACTTAGGCACGATTTTTACTGAAGATGATAAATTAAATATAGAAATAGACAACAGAATCAACAAAGCTGGTATGGTAGGAAGTCAATTGAATAAATTCATAAGTAATAAGAGAGAATTAGTCGGAACACTAAATTAGCTGTATACAAGACAGTGTTCAAACCAGTTTTAACTTACGGATCTGACTACTGGGTCAGAAGTAAAACACTTGACCAGAGACTAGAGACCGTAGATATGAGAGTCCTGAGAAAGATTAGAGGCGTGAACAGATGGCATCAATGGCAATATCATATTAAAAATGAGGATATTATGAAAGAACTTGACATTGTTGGCATCCAGGAATGCATTAGCATAGCTAATCTCAGGTGGTATGGTCATTTAAACAGATTGGGTGAGGAAAGATTGGCAAAACAAGTGTTCTCTGCCAGGTTGGCAGGAAAACGACTCAGAGGAAGACCAAGATATAGGTGGATTGATATGGTTCAATGTTCCTTAGACGATAGAAATATAAGATCTGATAATGATAATATTGGGGTTTTGACAAGTAATAGATTGATTTGGAGGAAAATTGTAGATAGGAAGTTAGTAATGATGTAAATTTTTCATGTAGTACTATCATATCCTGTACACCCCTTGAGGGTACATGTCAGGAATTTGATGATGATGATATATACGCACACACTTTTTGAAGTTTGGTACTATAACTAACTGCTGGTGCTGTTCCCTGTATTTGTGGTACCTTTGATATATAGGGAATAGCATAACAGGGATCTCTGTATGTTGAGCAGCATGTGAGATCATTTTGAGAAATAAGTATTTTTTTATTTTTTTAATTGCTGCCAAGAGATAAGGTGTCACAAAGTTAACTTCAGCTGTAAGGGAAGGCTGGTTACAACCGAGATTGGTACTGTTAACTAAAGTTTATATACCCTGTGTTGAGAGGGAATAATGATGGAAAAGTTTGTGAAAGAGCGCTTTGTTCTGCAGATGTGTTGTGTAATTCAAGTTAGAAAGAATTTTTCTTTTTCTAGAGTAAACTAGATTTTATGCACTCTAGTCTTTAGTCAGTTGTTACTCAGATCAGTAAGTTAATCTGGCATTTTAATTTCTTTTATTCCATGTAAAATTATTCTGGCATCCACCATAGCTGCTGTAGTCTAAAAGCAGTGCCTGAACTGTTTTATTTATTCTATAGGTTCTCCATTGAGACTGCAGTTCAGAATTTCTAGTTTACTGTCTCTTTGTCACTAATTTTCGTGGCAAACTCAACACAGCTCTTATTCACTTAGCAGGCCTGATATATAGGGTTTATTTAGGAGCATAACATCCTGCATAAAGTAAAGAGTTGAGTTGAGTATCTCTTTTTATCAGGTTACTGTCTTCTTATCTTACATCATCTTCTTCTATATCCTTTAATTCTAACACTGACTTCTAAATTCAGTATAGGCTGTGTTATTGTTCATTTTAAACATAAACTTGTAAAGATTTTCTTTTCAAGCTTTTCTCTTGTCACCGTATCATATATGCCTTTTCAAGATAAAGTGTAAATTCTTATGATTTCTGCACTGTTTAAAAATCAGATAAGAATTGAAAAGAAACCTTAAGTTTCTGTTCAGTAATTTTTTTAGCCTCTTCTCAAGCATGCTTGCATAAAGCTTGCCTAGAATACTCCACCCAAAAATTCCTTTATAATTTTCACATTGTTTTATTTCCATTTTTATGGATGGGTATTATGAGTACTCTTACACCCATTGTCTCGAATTTGACCTGACTAAGCCATCTGAAATATGCAATAACCACTGTAGAACCTTTAAACTCCATTTTGATGAAATATCTGTTCCATCTACCTTTCCACTTCACAGGTTTCTTTCGGATTTTTTTTCCTAAACTAAAACACTGATACTCCAGATTATATTTTCTTCAGTATTTTCTACCAGAGTTATTTCACTCATTTAATGATCTTTTAAGTAATTACTCCTGACATCCAAGATATCTTTATCTTCAGTTATCTTTATCATCTGATTCCTTTAGAAAACGTCTCCATTTTAAGTTTTATCAATAGCTTCCAGAACTTCTTGCCATCTTCATTATATTTATCTTCTGTATGTTATTTTTCAAGCTTTTCTAAAGGCTTGTTCTGACTTGTTTAGCTGATTTCAGATACAGCTTAGCTTTCTTTATTGTTTGTCTCTATATAATGACTGTGGTAACCTGCTGTCTTAATTGAGAAGGATACTAACTTTTTCTGGAATCCATCAGGAAGTTCTGCTTTTGTTATTCTTGGAGAACTTCAGTTCAAGCTTTTCTGACTAAGGCAATCAATATTTTTCTGTTGGTTCTCTGAGGTATGATTCTTGCTTTAAAACATTTTCACTTTTTCTTCAATAATATTTTTATATTTACATTTCATCACTGAAAGCTGCTCGGTTTTGTTTTTAATATTATAATTGTTTTTATCACCCTCAAAACTAAATGGTGGTAATTGTCTGTTTCAAATCACCACGATATCAATCATACTTTCATATCCTTTATTCTATATATATCTCATACTGTATATGTCTCATATCCATGATTCACTTCTGGCTTTCACAGTGATGTTTTCCACCACAAGATATTACTACCATGAGTCTTAGGTCTCCATGGTAGTAATATCTTGTAGCTCTTGTATCCATGTGAATTTATGCTTTATGTACATCCTTGTGATGCAACATGATGTTTGTAATTACTGTTCCATGTCCTGAACAACTATTTAGTAGATATTTAGCATTATTATTCAGGTTTCAAACAGGAACTGGTTAGTAATCTTTTACAGACTTAAAACATTCCTCCACTTTTTTTCTGCTAAATCCTTATTGTCCAGTTTTGCATTTTGAAATGTGCCTTCATCATCATTTGAAAGTACCTGCCATTCAAGAAATTTATCTTCCTTTTTAGTGTTGAATATTATAGTTTTTCCTTTCTCTGATCATTATTGCTCTGAGATAACATTTTGTAATCATTAAAGTATCTATCTCGCCTATTTGTCTTTTTTGCCTCACCAACTCCAATTATATTCACATTGTATTTCTGTGATTCCTCAGCTAGCCTCACTTCTTTTTTGTTGCAATAAAAGCACTTTTGATAGTGCTTATCTTCAGTTCTGCTGAGTTAGTTGTTGCAGTTACTGATTTTTCACTGTTAAAGCCAGACTATTCCAGCTGACATATCATTTGATATGTCAGCTGGAATAGTCTGGAATATCTCTACCATTATATTTGTTTATGGTTTAAGTCAGCACAGATATCAGATTTGGTCAGCTGAGTCCAAAATTTCTAATCTGCCCTCATTTGTTTAGTGTCAAAGGCAGATGAGTTTTAAAAACATAATACACCATGAGAAATTGAGAATCGGACATTAGATAAGAACTCCTGGTTAGTGCATTCACTCATGTGAATCCTGCCAAATAAGGTTTTTAAACATACAGGCCATTAATATAGTACTGTAATGCTACCCATTACATGGCCATACCATACAAGCTGGCTATTTAGATGTCGCTATCCACATACTGTTTCTGGAGAGCTACTTTTTGTTATTTAGCTTTTAACCCTCAAGTGACTCATCTGTTGAACGAAAATATTTCTAGACTTTTTATTGAATATAACCGTTATTATTATTAACACACGTGCATTTAGACAGAATCTGACTCATCTTGAATAGCCCACATTGTTAGTTACATATTTCTGATCATGTCTTGTGACTACCTCTAGCAATCCATCTCATCATGAAAAAATTCCTTTAGCATTGTTTTATTGATTCTGTACATGAGAGGTGGAAGAACCTATAAGCACATCACTGTCACATGTGGGCACAGGTGAGGGTTGGGAAAGAGATTTATTGGCATTTTTCTGGTTGTAGTTATTTGGGAATACTTAATGAGGAAGGCCGTTCTAGAGGTATGTGGAATAAAAGAGGAAAAGGAGATATGTGTTCACTGTTGTTGCAGTTGTAATGAAAAGGGAAGCTAGCAGAAACAGTACATCTTTGAGGTAGAAGTTGAAGTAAGTCTGGTGGGGGGGGGGGCTGTGAGGGTAATCTGTGAGCCAAATTGCCCTCCTTTGGACCATAAAGAATTTTTAAGGTTTTTAGGTGCACCATTCCAAAAATGCAAGTAATGTTCTAAGGATGGGCAGATTTTGGATTTGTCTACTTAACACACCTGGGCTGGTAGTGAAAAATAGCATCTTAAGTGGAAGAGAATATCTAATTTTTTAGCAGTGAAGAAGTTATTAATTTGATGTGTTTATGCCTAGAGAGTAATCTGAGTTTAAATCTGGATCACCCAGTCTAAACAGGGTGATCCTGTTTTTGTGTTTTGATTTGTGTGTTACTCTTAGTAAATACACAAATCACCAGGTGTGAGGGGGGGGGAAGGCAAGACTGAGTTTTAGTGGCATTAAAGGTGACCAGATTGTCCTTGCCCCATTGAAGGATCTTATAGAGATCAATCTCTAAGGTACTGATTGAAGATCTTGAATCAGGAATGTATGAGCACTGCATGATTTGTCAAATGAATAGAGTGCACTGTTACCAGGAATATGGTTAATGGTGATTTCAGAGTAGTTTAAAACAAGGAAGTAAATGATAGAACATCCTGTGGCACTCTGACACTCTGTGGATCTCTCTTTCTCTTCTAGCTTTGTTGGCAAAGCTAGAAGAGAAAGAGAGATCCAACCACCATGACCTGCAGTGAACAACCAGAGAAAGCTAGCTGCCCAATTACAGATAAAGGTAGTAGACCAAAGGATGGCAGTTTGTTTAGCAGATCTCGATGCCAGACATGATCAGAAGCTCTGGAAATGTCAAGAGTGACAGCAGATGTTTCTCCAAGCTTTCCGTGGTACTTTTTTAGTGGTGGGTGATGTAAGCTAAGAGTTCAGCCATGGATCTTCTTTGACAGAATCCATATTGATGGTTACTGATTAACTGGTTGGCCCCTAAGTAGTGTGAGAAGTTGACTGTTGATGACTTTCTCTCTCTCCATTATTTTTAGAGAGGATTAAGAGGATGCTGATTGGTCAGAAGTTTGACAGACTTTTATCTCCCCCTGTTTGGAATATTCAGGATACATGCTTGCATGCGGTGGGATAAGTGTCTGCCAAGTACAAAAGATTTTAGAGGTGATACAGGATAGGTGTTAGTTTTTGAGCACAACATTTGAGCCATTTGGAGAGATGCCATCAGAACCAGGTGGCATAAAGACATCAGAAGAATACTAAACAACTTGTTCTTTAAAAATGAACTACCTCTGAGTATGAAACTGTGGTTTTTGATGCAAGTCACTTTCTTTATGCTGAGTGTTTTTAACTGCCTTAGTACACTTTCTGTTGAACCAAGTTGGGAAAGTTTATGAGAATTTAGGATAGAATGAATGAATGAATGCCTTCATGCAGATGAGGATAATTTCTATAACTCACTCAGAGCAGGTGTTTGGGTCATCCCACTTGATGCCATTATATGCCAAAGGACACAAGGTTGGGCACGGTTAAAGGAATGACATTCTGTGAGAGAGGAGACTTGCCTAAGATTATGACATGAGTTATCAATAGTAGTGTTCATCTCTGGTGTATCTGGAAGAACTAGCTAAAAATAGAGTATTTGGAGAATGAAGAGGGTTATCAGTAATTTGAGATAGTCAGAAGTATAATATGCTTTAGGTCATTGCTTATAGCAAAAACTTCTGCTTATTGTATAGCATTGACAGTGATGTTGGAAAAAGGAGCCAGTCGGAGTTGTGGATATTGAAGTTCACTTAGTAAGATGAGTTTATTATTTGGATAAGTTGAATTGCAGATGGTTGAACATCATGTAGAGGAAGGTGAACAGTGAATTCCTTAATGTTTCTTGGAAACAATAGAGAGAGAGAGATTTTCAAGTTTTTAGATATATTTGGCAACAATGCATGGTCATATTAGATTTATTTTGTCTTGATCATCTGTGTACAAATATCCACTTTGGTGGATGAAATATAATGATTGTGTATTTGAGATATTTACCAAATCCCTGATTCCATCTTAATCTATTTTTGTTTTATTGTATTTGACCATTATCACTATCAAAAATTATGAAGTTATTATTAGAGAATACAAACTCCATAAATAATTGATAAGTTATTCCTCTTATTTAATATACCTGTATAAAACTACACTGATATCAGGAGATATGTTATATGCAGCATTGCTCATGTGAGTAAACATAAGTAACAATTTCATTACTGTTAAACAGCTCATCAGAAGCAGTTGAACAAGATTCCACCCTTAGAAGAAATTATCATGATGATAGTGGAACACTAACATCTAGTGGACCTCATCCTAGTTCTAGTAATGTCCAACAAACAGTTCCTTCTGTTGAAACTCCTGCTCCACCGCCTCGACCACCAGTGCCACCACAAAGGCTAATAGGTTTGTAAAATTTGTCTGGCAAGTTCTTTTCTAATTATCAACCCCTTCCATTATTTCATTTTGCATTATAGAGGGTCTGTATAGATTGAAATGAATAGTTATATTTTTTAATATAATTTTGGCTTAATTTTCTTACTTCAAGAATTTTAGAAAAATTATATATATATATATATATATATAGTCAAGCCACGTTCTGTTTTCAGTAAACACAAATGATGAAGGTCGTCAACATGAGATAAACTGGACAACAACCCCAAACCTTCATATATGCTGTGATGAGGTAGAGCGACGCATAGTCGAGTCTAAGGAAATTGTTATGGACCCTCATCACATAAATAATAACCTTAGCTATAATCTACCGGACTCTTTCAGCTCTGCTTCCGATACACGTGTGAAATCAGACGCACGCAACTACTTAACAATAGAACTTCAACACGGACTGTAGCTACAATTCAAAGCTAACTGAATTTTATAATAGTCGTTTTATAGTGATACGATGTTTCTTATAGTGTTTACTTGCTTTCTATGTTCCCATGCCTGAAGAAGTCGGACAATCCGATGAAACAGGTTGTGTTTTGAATAAATTTAATTGTTATTCTAGTCTCGGTTATAGTCAGTATATATATATATATATATATATATATATATATATATAATTTAACTTTATCCAATTATATACTTGCTTCACTAATGGATCACTTTCATAGTTTTTGGAATGATAGGTTTCAAGCACCTTACTTAATGTTATAATCTACTGTGTAATTTATTTATAAGTATTATGAAAATAACAAGTATTATTATTTATATATTTATTCTCATAATACTTATTTATCATTTTCAGAAACCAAGTACTTCACTACTTAGTTTTTTAGGAAAATGGTTTTGTATAGACACTATTCTCTAAGAATCATCCTGGTGAAAAATTAGCAAGCTCAGTAGACTTGGAATATACAAATGCTGAGTAGCCTCTTTATTAGATAGATTCACTTAAGAGTGTGTATAACACTCCTCCTGTACTTCAAAATAGTCCAATCATTGGGATTGTTATATTAATTTGTGAAGTGTTAGAAGCTAGTTGTTTCTAAGCTCATGCATGTTTGATTATAACATTGAACCAAATTAGACTGCAAGAGATCTATATCTGATACCAAATGCCGCAGATGCTCATTCGGGTTGCGATCCAGTGGGTGGAGCATGGTAAAGTAACCTTCATGGTCTTTGAACAATATCTTAACCTTGCCCACTGTCATGTTGGAAATAACCATTACACTGTGAGTATATTTTGTTTAGCCACTAACTTAATTTATTCACCAACATCCCGGTAGAAGAAGTTATCAACATTTTACACAATCTGTATCCTCAAGATACTGCTAACCTCTTCAGTCATTGCCTCAAATTCAATTTCTTTAAATGGAATGGCACTATATATGAACAACTAACTGGCTGGCTATGGGCAGTTCCCTATCTCCTCCATGCTATTCATGGAGAAACTAGAAAATGACATCCTTTCCCGATTAGACACTAAGCCTGGTGGAGGTATGTTGATGATGTTATTATAATTTGGAGAAACACTAAAACAAACAGCGCTTTTTGACTTTCTAATAAATATAAATTCCTTCCATCAGAAAATGAAATTCACCTTGGAACTTGAGAAGAATAGACAACTACTATTTTTAGATACCCTAATTAAAAAACAAGCAGATGGGCCCATCAACCTTAAAGTCTACCGTAAACCAACCCATACTGGACGTTATCTTCACTTCTCATCTACACACCACATTTCTCAAAAACTTAGCATCATACACATGTTCACAAATAGAGCCACCAGCATCATATCAGAAGAAAAAGACCTCCAGGATGAATTAACTCGTATATCACAGATCCTGGCAAACAATGGCTATCCAAGAAAATTAATTAAAAAGATACTTCATAGCAACCCCACACAACGATCTGCCAAGGCTCAATATAAATCCTCAATTGCCATCCCTTAATCAGAAACAGTGTCAAAAAAGATTGCGACACTTTTCAAACCTTTTGAAATTAGCGTAACTTTCAAACTGATCAAGATGATCCAAAACACATTAAGGTCACCAAAAGACAGCAATGCCTTCTTCAAATACGCTGAAGTATACAACATCCCTTGCTCTTGTGGTTTAAACTATGTAGGTCAGACATCTGTACCGTATCAATCCACTATAGGTGGATTGATACGGTACAAAGTGCGTTAGACGATAGAAATATAAGATATGATAATGTTGGAGTCTTGACAAGTAACAGACTGATTTGGAGGAAAATTGTAGATAGGAAGTTAGTAATGATGTAAATTTTTCATGTAGTACTGTCATATCCTGTACACCCCTTGAGGGTACATGGCAGGAATTTGATGATGAGGTCAGACATCAAGAAGTCTTGAAAAAAGGAACACGTCAGGGATGTTAAAAACAACATAGATAGTTCTGGATTAGCCCTCCACTTCTTCAACATAAGCAACACCATTGAATGGGACAAAATTCCATGCCTTATCTAGAAGATTTCTGGCGTCGCAATTTCAAAGAAGCCGCAGTGGTTCTCTGTTCTGAAAGCAGCCTAAACAAAAATCAAGGAATGATCCTGCCTGACATATGAAAAACCCTAATAAGATCGCTGAGCTTGCCACAATTTAATTTTGCTGCAAACTACAGAGCGTGCACACACACAATAACTAATGAAACACACTCTCCATGCATATGATGTTACACATCTTTTTAATTTATGTTATATTTTATATGTTTGTTCTATGTAGTAGCGACTTTGAGTTGTCTTTACCGTTTTGTATACCCTGAAGAAGCCAAACAGCCCAGTTGGTGAAACTTGTTGGCATAATTTATCATTAAATTCATTGGTCCATTAAAACACCCAGTGTAATCTTATTCTAAAAATAACCATTACACATTGGTGGATACTACGAACATAAAAGGATTCATTTTATTGGCAGCGATGCTTCGGGTAAGCTTTAGAATTTTAGTATAACCTCCACTGGTATGAAAGAGCCTAACATATGCAAAATAAACACTCCTCACATAGTCAACATTGACATCCTGCAATGTTGTACACCATGCTAATGTGGAACGTGTGGAAAGCTAGATCTGTTATGCTGCTCGGCTGTCTTTTCCATTTACAGTCATTCCTGTAGTTAGAGCTGCTTGTTTATAGCCAGCAGTGATAGAACTCAGTATGCATACCCTTTTATTCTATTATGACTGAGTCCAATGCATCATTCTGATCTTATCAGAGACCTTCCAGGGAGTCAAGGACTCGAGAGAGGCCATATATCACCCATGCCAGCTATCATACCTTCACTTAAAATTATTCATGCTGGATGTACTCGGCTTGTTGGAGGTCTGATGTGGTAAATGTCACGTTTTGTCTCTAGAGCAGTGGTTGTCTTTTCTGTCCTCCTTTCTCCCTTCATACAGTCTGCACGATATCCTTCATGGATATGCTAAACATTAGAAATGAATCCCACCAGGCATATAGGAACACTTTGGGAAAATTTGGATAAAAGGGCAAAGCTAATAATAATGGTAAGTATTTACTAGACTTCTGCTCAGGACACTAACCCGTCATTACTAGCACCCTTTTTCAACATAAAGATGTGCACAAATTCACATGGAGAGAAGAGACACAAGAAATAAGAAAAGCCTCATTGACTACATCATTGTTGATAGTGATGTAATAATGCTGGTTCAGTATACAAGAGCACACAGAGGATTTGAAATTGAAAGTGAACATTACTTAGTACTAAGCAGGATAATAATGGATATCACATTGTAAAGAACAATATTTAAGAAAATTTTAAAAAGAATTAAAGTTGAACAGCTTTTGCAGATAAACTGTAGACTCAACTATGCAAACATTATTAAATAAAATTTAAAACAGTTTGAAAACTGCTTCAAATTTCACTGGCAAACTCTGTGGCAAACTCTGAAGAAGACATTGATTGATTTAGCTCGGTTTTGGAGGTATGTGATGAAGTTGTCTGTAAGGATTGAAAAATAAGAGCCCAATGATGGACACATGAAATTAAAGAAGCAGTCCTGGAAAAGAAGAAAGCATACCAAAAGTTCCTAGCAAATAAGTTGGCAGATGCTTTAAAAGAATACAGAGAAAAAACATGTATGAGAGCTAAGCTGTGTGAAAGAGTAAACTAAGCAAAAGTCATGGGAAGACTTTTGTAAGAATATAGAAAATAAATATGAGGAGGGTCCTCACTGTTAGCCTAGTGGCTGTGTGCTTCACAACCATATGCCTGGGAAAGGAGTGACCTGGGTTCAATTCCTGTCACCAACGTGAGGAGCTTAAGGTCTTTCTCAGATGTAGCCAAGTTAGCCAGTCTTGGGCATGGACATTAGGGTTTTTTCCTCCCACAAGCAGGCAAACTGGCTCCATGAACACATGCAGCTACAGCTATAGAATATACTGGAAGGCTTAGGGCTAGTCACCTTATCCTTTGGACTGGTACGACATAGCTCTGTAACAGGCCAGTAGGCCTAACATGTAGAAGGGAGAAGAATATGAGGAAGGTGGCAAAATGTTCTGGAGGTTGTTGTTGTTCAGTGAAGTTCTTCCACAAAACAAAACGATATCATTAGTGCTATATCTGATGTGGTTAAGGATGCTATAAAAAAATAAAAGAAATTGCTACCCTACATTTGTGGCCATTATTCTGGATGAAACCTCTGATGTTATGTCAAAATCGGAGCTATCAACCACTTTCCGTTTTGTCTATAATGGGCAAATACGTGGAATGTTCATTGGATTTACATACGTAAGTGATGATAGAACGTCTAGTGGTTTTTTTTAAACTTGTTATAAACAGAGTTGAGGAATTTAATATCAAGGACAAGTCAGTCGGCCAACCGTATGATGGTGCCTGTGTAATGAGTGGCTGTATTAATGGCTTACAGAAGAAAGTTATTTAGGCATATCAAAGCTATCAACCACTTTCCGTTTTGTCCATAATGGGCAAATACACAAAATGTTCATCAGATTTACACACATGAGTGATGATAGAACGTCTAATGGTTTTTTTAAACATGTTATAAACAGAGTTGAGGAATTTAATATCAAGGACAAGTCAGTCGGCCAACCTTATGATGGTGCCTGTGTAATGAGTGGCTGTATTAATGGCTTACAGAAGAAAGTTATTGAGGCATATCCTTCAGCAGTCTTAGTTCTGAAGCAAAGCCTCTCAAATATCAAGGAATGTAGATTTGTTTTTCCAAACTATCAATGCATTGGTGGCATATTTTTCTAAATCATTGAAAAGAATGAATGCTTTGCAAGATTTTGTCGCTAAAAATTACTCTCCGTTGCACCAACCAGATGGAGCTTTACTTCCTGTTTAACAAACACAGTAAAACATCACAGAAATCAACTCATTGAATTTTTTGAACACAGTGGAGAATTCTGGGGAACGGGACGTGTATGCTATCAAAGCTCATGGTTTTTTGCATTTCTTGCAAGATTTTCAAACAATTTTGTTGCTAGAAATTTTTTCTGTTTTATTAAGTTATATACTGATATCTTGAATAATATACTGCAATCTTTATCCTGTGATATATTGTACTGTTTTAAAAAAGTACATGACACTATGAAGCAACTTAGGAATGTCAGGGAACATGGATTTGATGGCGTTTGGGTTTCTGTATCAAAGGGGGAAGCATACAGTTGATGAGTCGAGACCTAAGAGATGAAAATGATTGGAAGAGATGGAGAAGAACATGTGCCTTTGATTATACCAGGGAATAGTCGACTGCATGTGCTTGGGAGAAGAAAGATACTCTTCACTTTTGAAATTTTTTCAACTCCTTTGTAGTGAAAAATATTGTCAGTATGCAAAAATGTTTTCTGATGGTATTTTAGAAAACTTAAAAGGATTTCTATGACTACATTCGTTGAAAAATGAACTGAAAGTACTATTTTCTTCTGAAGAATTTGCCAGGAAACCAGTACATCACCTATTAAAATTCATACAAGAAAATCGACTTCAGGTTACATTCAAGGAAATTTATAAGTTAGTAGAACTTGTCATGTCAATACTTTACTCTGCTGCTACAGTCGAGTGTTCTTTTTCGGCTATGAAGAGAATACATATGTGTTATAGAGGAACACAAACACAGGAAAGGCTGTGCGGCCTAAGCTTAATCATTATTGAGAAGACATTGATGATGGAACTGAAGGAAAAACCTTCATTTTATGATGATTAATTCTCATTAATCATCATTTAGGAATTTCTTTAGGAATCATAAAATGATAATTTTATGATTCCTAAAGAAAAACAGCAGATTGGAACTTGTGTATAAATAAAGTAAGTAAAACAAGTTATTTCAGCCTTTCTTTGATTCAGTCCAGAAAAATAATAATTTCTCAAATGATTCCTGTGTGAATTATATATGGCTGTATTTAAAAATCGTATCAAAATTCAAATTATCCCTGTCTCACTCTAGTATTTGCCAATGATAATCTAATCTCACCAAGAAGCGTAAACCTTTCGTTTGTTTCTCAGAAAAACAGTGCACTTGAAGCATAGCTATTGTGCATTTGACTTTTATGCTTTCCATATTTAAAATTATATTAACATGTTGGCATGTTCGCACCTGGGTGTCTGTCGTTCCTTTATTCCCTGGGAGGTACTAGCTTTTAGCGTACGTATGCTGCTTCTGCATTGAGCATATTAAGCATTTTCACAAAGCTTATATGGCATGTTAGTCCGTCCATGGTAGAATTTTATTTCTAAAATGAACATTTGTTAATTTTGCTTAAAATTTGTTAATGTCACGTAAATACTTTACGCATCAACTGAGAGTTTGCTTATGGAAAATACACCTCTCTGATGCCAAGTTCACTAGTACTGAGAGTTTTTGCTCTCTTAGGTTTCTGCCTAGTCTCTGACAAAAACCAATGAGTTTGAAACAGCTATCAGACTAGTGAAACCTATCAAAATGGAAATAGAAGGCAATTTACGGCGCTTTTAGCATTTCGTGCTTTTCCTAGTAGATTTGGCTAGGGCAACTCGTAGTATGGCTGTGGTGTATTCACGCAAGCTCTCTGGTCAATTTTCACATGAAACTTTTATAGTTTCTGTATTCAGCTTTGAAATGATGTTGGTATTAGTGGCTGTTTATTATTGGTTAGTTATTTATACTTTGCAAACAAATCTCTTTTCCTCTTCTCATCCTTTTTTTTTTAATTTTTTTTTAATTATGGCATCATAAATTCACTTATTCATGTCTAGACTTTATAGGATCACATTCTATTTGCTCTGCCCAGCAATTTATGGGACACACATATCACAAATGTTAATTATTAATAATTCATTTGCCATTAATGAAAGTATTTCTAGTCACACTTATTCTTTCCTTTCATTTCCCATTCTCACGTCTTATGGTTCACATATTTTCACCTTTGAGTAATTCAAATATACCAACCAAATAGAGCATTCTAATTGATTGTTGTTTTCTAATGAATCCTAAAACAAACAGATTGCCCCACCCCCACTCTATGCTGATTTGGTTACAATTAATTGATAAATTAAAGTATTCAAAGTTATCCTACAATTAATTGCATTGGACCAATTAAGATAAGTGCTGATGCGCTATGCACTCTCAAAACTTTTATGTATCAATAAAATTGCAATCATACGGTCAAATTGATGTGAATGTTTTAGCAGCGTGGGTTGCATAAACCACACGAAATGGGCACGCAATGCCACTGGTGTTTATACCATGACACTTGATCAATAGTTTTCCCATTGAGTGTCAGTTTCATTGATGAAGTTGGATGTTTAATGATGACCATGTATTTCATCTTGTTGATGTTTATATTTATTCCCATTCTTTGGCTTTCTATGTTTACTCCATCAATGAGTTTTTGGAGATCCATGATGTTATCTGTAATTAGCACGGTGTCATCTGCATGTTGTAGGTTGTTAACAATGGAAAGATTGCTACTTGATGATTGATGGTACTTAATTCTCATAAATGCCCATTTTGATTTGATTGTTTTTTATCACTATCATATGCTAATTTGATAGAGATTAAAATCAAAAATTCTGATACATAAATTCAAATTTAAAAATTCCTTCTGTTTTGTGTTTTTTATTATATAATTTAATTTAGTTTTAATTCAACAGTTGTGCCTGACCCTCCCCCACCTAGCAAGCCACTTCCTCCAATTCCAGGTGAAGAGAGGAAAGAAAGGAAGCCTGCAACCCCACCTAGAAATCAACAGTTAACTCCACCAGCATTGCCACCTAGTAGAAATGCAGCTTTGTTTAAACCACCTGTTAGGAGACCTGAGGTCAGTTGCAGTATTTTAATATCTGTTTTAGTTACATGTTGCTTTTTTTAAAATATATTTTGAAATCTATACCTTCTATTCTATATGCTGTACAAGAATATTGTTCATTAAAAGGACATGCTGAAAAGTTGTGATAATCGCCATGAAGGAATTGAGGTAGAACCATGTAACTTTATTCTACATATTCCCCACAAGGTGTTATATACTTGTTACGAACACATAAGCCTTTCCACACGTCATGTGATATGGTTTCTGCAGCAGTTCAGCTGGTTTAGAATTTGAACTGAAGAAGCTGTGAAACTTCTGGTTTTAAATAATTTATGGTTCAAAATATTAGTTACTGTTATAATTATAATATGCCAGTGTAATACAAAATTTTTACATTACTAGGTATGCTGAATAGTTATAATTTCCATGATGGAATTAAGGTAGAATCACATAACTTACACATTATTCTACATTTTCTCCTCAAAGTGTTATACACTTGTTACAACGCTGCTGCATCATTTGCAATCCTCTGAGAAAAAAGTCTTTCCCCTTGTTGCACAAACCAGTCCTCAGCTGTAGATATGACTTCATCTGTGGTATTTGTTCCTTTCAAGTCTTTAAATTTGTAAATAGGAAATAGTCAGATGGGGAGAGGTCTGACAAATCAGGTCTCACAATACACAATGAGCAGACATTGAAAGCCCATTGTGTATTGTCTGTTGGGTTTTGTTAGCAGTTTCCCACAGCATTTTTCCTTCAATATCTCTTTCAGTTCCTTTAGAGTTGAATAAACTGCTGCTGCTGTAACAGTTTCACATTTTTTGAGTTACTTGGTAAGGATTACATAATCCCTATCCCAAAAGACAATGGCAAGAACCTTCCCTGCTGACTTTTGCATTTGGAACTTCTTTGCTCATGGAGAACCTTTGTGTCTTCGTTCCACTGACTGCTGTTTGGTCTTTGGGTCATAGTGATGAAGCCATGTTTAAACAGTCACGATACAAGCCAAAAAATTTGCACCTGATTTCTTAAAATGACCCAAAATCTCTTGAGATGACAGCACACATTATCTCTTTTGGTTGGCATTCAAACATTTGGGGAACCACTTCTCTGAGAGCTTCTGCATGTCCAGATGTAAGTGGATAATGACCCTAACTCATTCCCTGGATATTCCCATAGTCTTTGCAATGTTTTTGGCTGGTATTTGCGTATCATCAGGGATCACGGCATGCACTGCATCGAAAATTTCAGGTGTGATTGCTGTGTATGATCTTCCTAAGGGCATCTGTTATCTCAGGATGCCCAGTTTTAAACTTGGCCACCCATCTAGCAAATGTTGGATATTCTGGGGCACAGTTCCCTAAAAGTCTCATTAAAAGTTTGGTGATTCTCAGTTGCAGACTTTTCTTGAAGCATTAAAAACTTGATGATGGTCCGCACCACTGTGTTTTCAAATTTCTTCAAAACCTCTGACGTATCTTCTTAATGTATCCTAAAAGAAAAAGAAGAAATTTTTGCAATTTGATGGAACATGAGGATTACAGGGTTTGAAGATATGTTCTTTCTTGTGGTTATATCAGTTGCTTTAATATTATTTTTGTTAGATCAGTACTGGAGCAAATCTGAAAACACACCCCAACTCAACATTACCAGAGTTAAAGATTGGTACTATCAACATAAGAAGCCTGAATGGCAAAGAAATGGAGCTAGCGGAGGAATTAGATAAGTACCAGTTCGACATAATAGGGGTGACTGAAACAAAAAAAGACAAAAACTGGTGAGATCTTTCTGAGCAATAAATACAAAATGTTATATTCAGGCAATGACAATCAAGGAAAAGAAGGAGTAGCCATAGTATTCAACACAAAATACGAGGCTAATCTTCTTGAATGGCAGGCAGTGTCAAGTAGAGTGATTTGGGCAAATATCAGAATGGGGAACTGGACAATGAGACTTATTTGTGCGTATGGTCCCACAGAAGGCTCTACTAAGGTAGAAGTGGAGGAATTTTTTGAGACTAGAGAGCTACTGACACAATGAAAAAGGAAAAATTGGTCCTTGTTGGGGATCTACATAGCAGAGTAGGAAGTGATTGTCAGACATACAAAAATGTTTTGGGAAAATTTGGAGAAAAGAGCAAAGCTAATAATAATGGCAAATACCTGTTGGATTTCTGCTCAGGACATGGACTGGTTATTACTAACACCATGTTCCAACATAAAAATGTGCACAAATTCACATGGAGAGAAGAGGCAAGGTCTCATTAAAGAAAAGTCTCATTGACTATATTATTGTTGATAGTGATGTTTTCTCCCTGGTGCGGGACACCAGAGTGTACAGAGGATTTGAAATTGGAAGTGATCACTATTTAGTCTTGAGCAGGATATAATTGAATTTCATATTGAAAAGAATTACATGTAAGAAAGTTTTAAAGCGAATAAAAGTTGAGCAGCTCTCAGATGTGAACTGCAGACTAAAATACACAAAGATTATTGAAGGAAAAATGAAAGAGTTTGAAAACAGGGACCAAACCTTTGAGATTCAGTGGCAAGCCTTGAACAAAACCCTGATTGACTCAGCTAGAGAGGCATGTGGTGAAGTTGTCTGCAAGGATAGAAAAATCAGAACTCCATGGTGGACACAGGAAGTTAAAGAGGCAGTGAAGGAAAAGAAGAAAGCATATCAAACTTTCCTGGCAAATAAGTCAGCTTGTGCTCTTAGAGAATACAGAGACAAATGTAAGAAAGCAAAACACTGTGTAAAACTAGTTAAACAAAAGTCATGGGAGGACTTTGACAAGAACATAGAAAATAAATATCAAGAAGGTGCCAAATATTCTGGAGGTTGTTGAAGAAGCTTAGAAATTGAGGAAAGAGTGCTGTAAAAGGAGTTAGAGATGATAATGGTGAAATGAATACAAGAGAAAAGGATATCCTTGAAGTATGGAGTAATTACTTTGAAAATTTGCTAAATGAAACAAGCAGTGATGACAGCACAGTGATAAAAAAACACTGACCAGGAATGCAGTCAAGAATACATATCCATACTTGAAGTAGAAAAAGCCATCAAAGGGTTGAAATGTGGAAAGGCAACAGGAGTAGATGATGTTCGACCAGAAATGCTGAAGTATGGTGATATATGAAGTATGGTGGTATTGCATTACAGACAAGAAAATAAAGGCTTTTAGATAAATATATAAAAATTTAAGAATGGCGATAATAAAACAGGAATTTTCATTTTATACTGGAGGGACTGTGGCCCTTATGGATGAGCTGCCACTGTTCTAGATGGTTATCAGACCTCATCTTTCCCCCCCCCCCCCACCCATAACATATCTTCATGCTTGTCCATGTTCACGATATCACTTTTCTGTTTTGCTTAGAAATATATCTCATGGAGCTTCGATTATGTTTAGATAACAGAAATAAAGAATCCAGATCATAATAGTTAAGACAACAAAGAATTATTGCAGTAGTGATAAGGCATTCAGTGGCATCCACAAGTAGGAAAATGAGATAATCTATTTACAACACCCTTGTCAGACTGCATCTGTTCTGCACAATTTGGTTGTCTGACTTTAGAGTACGATATTTTCTGAGGTATAAGATGCACCTAAGAAATTTAATACAATTTTAATAATTGAATTATGTGCACAAATTCACATGGAGAGAAGAGGCAAGGTCTCATTAAAGAAAAGTCTCATTGACTATATTATTGTTGATAGTGATGTTTTCTCCCTGGTGCGGGACACCAGAGTGTACAGAGGATTTGAAATTGGAAGTGATCACTATTTAGTCTTGAGCAGGATATAATTGAATTTCATATTGAAAAGAATTACATGTAAGAAAGTTTTAAAGCGAATAAAAGTTGAGCAGCTCTCAGATGTGAACTGCAGACTAAAATACACAAAGATTATTGAAGGAAAAATGAAAGAGTTTGAAAACAGGGACCAAACCTAAACTTTAAAGTATGATTTTAAAAAAAAATGGATAAAATAATAAGTAATTTTTAATAGTAAACTGACCTTTCAGAAACCTGCAAAACCCATGTCACTGTCATCTGACTCTTCTCTTCTTCCTCTTGTTCTTCATCATCATCTTCATATAAGAAATGATCTTCACTTCCATCAAGTGCGTTGTTAATTCCACATTTCAAGAAAGATTTAACAATAGTTCGTTCATGCATTCATTCTTCCCTATTCCCGTGTTCTTCTGCATATTTTACAACCTGCAATTTGTAACTTGAAGTATATGAATGTCGCCTGTTTTTTTCCATCACTAAAATCTACGGGGAAATATCAAACTGAACACAAAATATTTCAACACGTCAACTCAATACTGATAAACATCGGTAACTGATTACTCGGATAAGATATTATGAAACTTGAATAGGGACTTTCCGTTGTTAGCCAATGACGCACTAGAAGTCATGTGAAGGTCACGCATCAATTTGATTGCACCATTAACCGCCTACAAAATTCTTGGAACATAAAAGGGAGTGCATATGACTTTGAAAAGAGGAAACAATCTTTACCTTCATTATATAAGACGTACCCCATTTTTAAGGTAAAAAAGTGCGTCTTATACACCGGAAAATACTGTAATAGAAATATTATGAAGATTTGAAGAGAAGAATGCTTAGAATCAAGCAAGTAAAAATATGAGGACTAACAACTATGGTATTAAGTTATACAACATAGAAACTGAGCATAACAAAAAAAAAGTCTGTGATTCCAAGAATGAATTTTTTGGAAATTTGGCAATAATTTTAAGGTGTGTTCTTTCTTTTCATGAAGCTATATGAAACAAAATGCTCATGACAATGTTAACACTGTTTTGGGATTGAAATGCTACCATTTTAGCTACATAATACTAGACAAATGATATTATGGTTTTAATCCTTTATCCGAGCCTAAGCAAACAAAATTTGTGAAGTATGGTCATCACCAGGCTCGTTTGCAGAGGAGCCAAATGATTTCATGTTAAACTGCCTTAGTGTCCCATAATGCAAAGCAAGCGGTGGCATTCCCCTTGTCCGCTTTAGTAATTATTATTTCTTTGTTCTTCCTCAAGTTTCGAATAGCTTTCCTATCATATGGAGTGGTATTAAGTTTTGGTTGTTTTGCTGTTGCTAGGATAATCGTGCTTTGGAATCTAATATCGTTGGCTACAGCTTGTGGTAGCAGGTAGAGACTTTTTTCAATTCCACACATAAAGTCCATTTTAGGAATGTAATTTGGAGTGATTGAAAAGTTAGAAAAGGTATACCAACAATTAGAAGGCCTAGCCATTGGCAGCCCTCTGTCACCACCATGTGCAGACCTTTTCATGGAGAAATTTGAAAATGAAATCTTCACCAACATTACTCCTAAATCTTCAATATGGTGGAGATATGTGGATGATATCTTCATCATATGGCAGGACAACATGGAAAACCTACATATGTTTGTCAATAGAATCAACTCACTCCACAATAAAATCAAATTTACTCTAGAAGTAGAAAACAACGAACAACTACACTTCTTGGACATACTAGTTAAAAGACAAGGTAACAATTTCAAACTGTCCATTTACAAAAAACTTACGGACACTGGACGATATCTACATTACTCTTCAAACCATCATAGATCACATAAACAGAGCATCATTCACATGTCGAGAAATCGAGCCAGAAACTTTATCTCCGACGACGAAGAAGTTCAGACAGAACTGTCCCAAATCGCTATAACACTATCGCAAAATGGTTATCCTCGAAACATCGTCAACAAATTTCTATACAAAGATAACCAACAAGAAAGAACAGTCTGCCAGCAAATTTCAACAGCAGTCATCCCCTTTATGGGTTTAATTTCCACCCAAAATTGCGAGATTGTTAAAAGCCCATGACATCAGGGTTGTTTTTAAACCAACTACTAGCATCAGACAGGTTCTGAGATCTCCTAAGGACAGTGTTCCATTTTATAAATATCCAGGTGTGTATAATATTCCATGCACATGCAGTCTTTCCTACATTGGACAAACTTTGAGAAGCCTGGAAATAAGACAGAAAGAACATGTTGGCGATATAAATCACAACAGAATGATCATCTCCAGTTTAGCACATCACTTTTCAACTTCGAACCACACTATAGACTGGGATTACAGCTCTATGCCCTACATAGTTGATGATTACAGACATCGATTATTCAAAGAAGCGGCAGTAGTGCTATGTACAGGCAGAAACCTAAAGAGAAATCAAAGGCCATACTGAACGATGCTTGGAAAAATCTAATTAATTCTCTCAGTTTAACAGAGCTACAGTATACGAATAATCATATTACGCGTTTGCATGTAACGCGTGTTTGTGATACTGAGTAGAAAGTCACTATTTCATACAGACAAGTCACACGAACATGTTACCTTAGCTACCTTACAGGTAGAAACATTTTTTTGTATTCTTAAACCGTTTTTTCCATTTATCAATTTTTTTGTACTGTGCAAGTTTAAAAAGCTATTCAGTTACTAGCGAAACCGGTAGGCAATATTGTATGAACATACGTACAAATTAAAAATCTACGGTTAGTTTTTCAATAAGCTTATATTTTTTAACATTTTGCGGCCAAAAATATGTATAGTATAATCATTACAATAGTTTCAATTCTATAATATCAGTTGGAATTTTGTTGAAGATATGCATTTAGACACTGCAGGCTTATATAGAGCATCACACATTGCAGAAATGACAGGAACTGCTTGCTTGGACACTTCATAAATTAAAAAAAATAATTAACCAGTATAAAATGTCTTAACCTTTTGTTAACTGAAGAATATCAGCTTTTCATAAACTCTCTTCACAGTTTGCAAAATTTAATTTGAGACAGTCAGCCAAACATCTATTAAAACACAGTGATGCATGTACTGGAGTGTCATGCTGCAGCTCTAAAAACATTATCTTGATATCTACTATCCAAACCATGGCCGATTGCCATGTAGACAAAACGAGATTGAGATGTTATGTTGAACTTGAAATCAAATTCCAACAAATGGCACTGGTGTGTTAAGGGTAGAGAATGAATCTTAACTCGGTCTTTGTAAAAGCTTTTCAACTTGATTGCATTTGAATCTAGGTCTTTCCAAGTATGTGTGTGCATGCAGATGACAAGAATACTGCAGAGGTATATTACTAGTATATGCTGCAGAGATGTATCTGTAGAATATACTAGTAATTTAAACATTAAATTGATACAGTCAGCTTCCATAACTACAATTCTGAGAAATGAATTACTGAGACATTTTAACTGATTTTATGCATTTTATACACTCTTCTGGACAATTAATAAAAACTGATTTTCAGTTGGAAGAGGAATATATGAAAAAGGACATGAGTATGTTAATACTCACTTTTTTCTCCCATTGGTATGACTAGTTTCAAGGTACAGTGCCTGTGAGAAATTTTTTGATAATAGTTTTATCTGAACCACAGGTTGATTGTGTTTCTCAAACAATCAACCTGTGGTTCAGATTTAGTTGGATTTAGGTGAAATATAGTAATATTGGGTTATATAGTTGGAATATAGGATTCAGATACTTGGATTTAGGAAAAAAAGTTGAAAAAGTCCTTAACTAAAAACCTTATATTTTACAGGACTTAGAAATCCTTGCCGCACAGTTAAGTGAACTAGCTGCCAGTGGAAGCAATGTTGCTGGCAGTGGAGGAATAACTGGAGGAAATAGTCCTGTAGGAGGAAGGGTATCTGCAGTGTCAGCAATTAGTGAGTCTTCGAGAATCAACGGAAATTCACCAGATCAACCACCGCCTCCACCAGTGGAATCTGATTCGGATGACGAGGATGATGATGAAGGACAGGTACGGAATGATGGCACTCTACTGGCATCGGATCCACCAAGACCTCTGTGAGTCCTTCAGCATCTGCTGTTTTATGTTTATAATTTAACAAGAAAAAATACACAAATGCTACACAACTTTTTATGTTTTGAGCATCAGTGTAGAGAATTTTTGAATTGTTATACAAATTGCAGTTATTATTGTGATAGTTTGCCAGTTTACTAGTTATGGATGTTTGAATTTCAAAGAACTGGTTTTTATAATTTTAAATTATTTTGCCTCTTTGGCATCTTTATTTTAAGGTAACACAAGTTTTTTTATTTATTTATTATTTTTTTTATATGCACATATTGAAATCTGTATGCTTTTCATTTGACTTATTGAATAGCATTTTTGAGACTGTTGGCACATGATCATAATTCACTGTTTTTTTCATTATAGAATGTTTCACTCTTGTGGGAGAACAGGGAGAATTATGTACCAGCATTAAACAGTATATACAAAAAAACAAAACAAAAAAAAAAGCTAGAATAAAAGATAGTATCATTATATAAAACAAGATAATCACATATTAATATAAAGAGTTTATTAAAAATAAACAATTAAAAAACCTGACAAGTTTCTTACTTCGTAAGACTTACATCATCAGGGATAATGGGGCATAAAAGTTTTACACGACAGAAGCTTATTGACAATTAATTACGCATATTAGATGTTTTTAATAACTTTACAACTGTTAAATAATTGAGAAATCAGAATACAAATGAATACTTGTTCAATCTAAAACTAAGATACTTTTGTTGTCAATAAGCTTTTGTTGTGTAAAACGTATATGTACCATTACCCCTGATATAAGTCTTACGATGCACAAAACTTGTCGGGTTTTTTAATTGTTTTTTTTTTTTTTTTTAATAAACTCTTTATATTAATATGGGATCATATGTTTAAAAACATAGTATTATACAGAAAGTATCTTAGTTTTAGATTGAACAAGTACTTCTTTATGAGATTTTGCCAACTGTAAGATATTTTATTAAATATCATAAGTAAAATATTGAGCTATTTTACTTAAGTACAGGCAGCCCCCGGTTTACGCCTCACTTCCGTTCCTGAAAAAACGGGCATAAAACGAACCCAATTTTAATGGGAGGTACAAAGTTATGTTCCACGCAGTCAAAAAATATGCACATGAAGTATGTGTAACATTATTATATTTAAAGCTTTGATAATATATGCATATATTTGTTAAAATAAAATTATTAACGAAAACAAAACAAAATTATATACAAAAAATATGAAACTTCGAAAAGAAATTACATATTTCTATGTTGAAGTTCCTGGTTTCAGATCACCTGCATTTTTTTTTGAAAAAAGTATCCAGTGTTAACTGCCTAGATTTTCTTTTTCTTTCTTTAAGGAGTGCAGTGCAAGGTCGAGTAGATATGATTACACTACTTTTTACGTTCGCACTCCGTTCCCAATCGTGGTCCATTTCGCAGAGTCAATGTCTCTAGGCTTGCAAGGATACGCTATAAATTGGCTGTTTTTTATATCTCTCAGAGGACCTGCTTCATTTTCTTTCTCCTCATTTGGATGTTGACTTAATTGTTCGGCTAATACTTTTAAGTCTTCATTGGAAAGCGGTTTATCATGGCTCTCTAAGACTTCTGTCACATCTTCAGCTGTAATATTGTGCAATCCCACCTCTCGCGTAAGCTTGATAACGTTTTCAATAGCATTCTCCTCTTGCTCTAATTCCTCGAAGGTCATGCATAAATGCTGGATGAAGTTTTTGCCATGCTCCTTTTAAACACTTTGCTGCCACTTTGTTCCAAGCTGCCTTGATGTTGTTAATGCTCTTCAAAATATCGAATGTCCTCCAGTAGTCTTTAATAGTTTTTCCTGAAGTGTCCAAGACTCTTACAATTTCCATAAATGTTATACGGAGGTAATAGCTTTGAAGATTGATATAATCCCCTGATCCATCGGTTGCAAAAAGTGGTGTTGTGTTTGGGGACATGTAAACAACCTTGACATCCAATGGTGTTCTTACATCAGCAAGGTTATGAGGATGTCCAGGGACATTACAAGATACTTCTAAATCTGGTTAGAAGTATCTTGTAAACAGTTGATTTATTCATAACTGAAAGCTTTGGCTTACCATCATAAAAATATACACTGCTTAGAAAGAAGTCAATAGACACCATAGTGCCCACCTTAATAAGATGTAGGACCTCCTTTCACTGCGATGACTGCAGCAATCCTATGGGACATGCCATCCACAAGCATATGATAGCAATCAAAGAGAATTTTGGACCATTCTTCCTGTAGGCATGTAGCGAGATCCTGGACTGTTGTAGTATGAACTCCCCCTTTATCTCATCTGATGTTACTGAACATCCCACAGATGTTCAGTAGGGATCAAAGCTCTGTGACTGCCAGCCAAGGGGTAATGTTCATGTCCACAAACCATGCAGTTATGGCAGCAGCAACCGTATGACATGGTGCATTGTCTTGCTTAAAGAGACAACCGTCAGTTCTGTAGAAATGTCACAAAGTAGGAAGCATTGCATTGCCCAGAATATTCAGATACTGCTCAGAGTTCAATTTTCATGGCACCACAAACAGAGGTCTGAGGCAAAACCAGGAAAAACAAGACCATACTATCACATTGCCACCTCTGAATTTCATAGTTAGGGTTACACACTCTGGTAAGATATGTTCATCGGACATCTGTCATGCCCACACCTGTCCAACACACTTTCCAAGCTTCCACGTCCCACTGTACATGCTCTTTGCACCACTGAATACAATGCTGCATATTGGTTTGAGTAATGTGGAGCTTGCATATTGCATTCCTATCATGGAAACATGTTGTGAACCTTGGTTCTGAATGTTTTTATGCAGATTAGTGTTCCAGTTGATGCCCAGAACTCCTCATTCAGCATTGTTTGTTGCCCAATGAATTGTAGTTTTTACATATTATCCTTCATAGCACCCTTACCACTCACGTTCTGTGAGTGTTGTGGGTTGTCCTCTGCAGGTAGCAATTGCAGTTGACTCCCTGCACTTCCATTTCAGTATGGTATTACTGATTGTTGACTTGGGATTGCCCAATTTATCAACAGTTTACCAAACAGATAGGCCTGAAACATGACATCCTATCACAGTGCCTATTTCAATCTCTGTCAGTTTCTTTCTCACAGTCATTTCATCCAGACACAGTGTCACTGACTTGGGAGCATCATATTCCTGCAATTTATACTGGCTACAAACATGCGACTCATTACATGGCACGATGCACGTTACCCATGGGAGTGTCCATTGACTTCTTTCCGAGCTGTATAAACTAAGAATCAGTTCTCTCATTTTGATTACAGTTTTTATGCATAATAACCTAGAAAGGTTATTATGCATAAAAAAAACGCATCCGGTAGTAGTCAGCTCTGCCTGGGGCAGAGCTGACTACTACCGGGTGCGTCCCCAGGTGGCGGATCGGGGAACGGCCTTCAGATATGGAGGCTGCTGCGATATAAGCAGAGCAATCTGGCAAATAAGCAGCCATGGACCAACAGCGACTGAGCTATCAGGGCGTGGGGGAGCAGAAGTGGCAACTCTGTCTCGCTTAAAACCTCACAAAGCCCAATGACAACTCGGTGACATGGCGAGTAGTGCCGCCATTAAATAAGTACCTGCTGGGGTCACTGCCCCTGACATTGGGAAGCAGCATTGTCAGTACTGACACAAGGTTGAAGCCAAATGATGACGGAAAAGCTTGTGATCAGAGATTTGCAGATGGCAATATGATTATATTGTGTACGTCTGTAATACTGTGGAGCAGAAAGCAAACGGAGAAACTACTGCTCTACCGTATCTCCAGAACAACCACCATGGCGACAATTGGCCCCAAGTTCCCGGCGTCCCTTAAATGGGACAGGGGTGCGAAGAATCTCCGGGCTCAAAATGGTGTCCACTTTTAAAATTGCAACTTGGAATGTCAGAACTCTGTATGAAGCTGGCAAATTAAGAAATGCCACAAGAGAAATGAAGAGGCTGGGCATCCGGATTTTGGGAATTTGCGAGGCAAGATGGCCAGGATCTGGAAAGTGTCAACAAGATAATACAACAATATATTACTCTGGGAATGATGAGAAGAAACATCGACATGGTGTAGCTGTAATAGTAGATGAAGAAATCAATAAATCAGTACTAAATTGGATTCCATTTTCTGAAAGGATAATGCTGTTACAACTTAAGGGAAATCCCGTTAACATTAATATCATCCAAGCTTATGCACCCACAGCTGACAAAAGTGAAGAAGATGTTGAAGAGTTCTATGAACACCTAAAAGAGATTAAAAACCTAACAAAGAAACATGATATAAACATAGTGATGGGTGACTTCAATGCAATAGTAGGAAGAGGGGGTGATGGAGAAATTGTTGGCGAACATGGCTTAGGCACCAGAAATGACAGAGGAGATCGCCTAGTCCAGTTCTGTCAGGAAGAAGATCTAACAATAGCAAATACCTGGTTTAAACTTCCACCCAGAAGACTGTACACTTGGAAATCGCCTCAAGATAACCAACATAACATTGTCCGAAATCAAATTGATTATATACTGATAAATAAAAGATTCCACAGTAGTATAAAGAGTGCAAAGACTTATCATGTAGCAGATATCTCATCAGACCACAATCCCATAGTTGCAGAAGTACGTCTTAGATTAAAATCAGCTAAAAAATCACAAAAGAAGAAAAAGAAAATTGATGTAGAAAAACTGAAAGACCCGAACATAAATAAAACTGCCAAGACACAGCTTAACCTGCGATTACAACAGATTAACATAGAAGAAAATAAAAGTGTGGAATCTCTTTGGAATAGCTTAAAGAATGCCATCGTAACAACAAGTATTGAAGAAGTAGGTTATGTGAATAATATAAAACAACAGGAATGGATGACAGATGAGATTCTTTCTCTTATTGATACAAGAAGAATGTACAAAAACTATATATCTGTTTCTGTATACCTAGCCAGGTATACAGAAACACATAACATCATCAAGAAAAAAATAAAAGAAGCCAAGGAAAATTGGATGAAAAATTTATGTACTGAAATTGAACTGCTTCAGAAGAAACATGATAATTTCAATCTGTATAAGAAAATCAACGAAATTTCCGGAAAACTGAGGAAAAAAAGCAAATAGTGTCTCTAAGAGATGAAAATGGAAAAATAGTTCTAGAAGAAGAGAATAAAGCACAGATTTGGATAAAATATGTAACAGAACTTTTCAATGATACTAGACAGAAGCCTATAAATATCAAAGATAACATTCAAGGACCAGCAATCATGAAATGCGAAATAGAGAATGCTATACGAACAAGTAAAACAGGAAAAGCCAGTGGACCAGATGGTGTGCAAACAGAATTTTTAAAATTAATAGAACCAGATAACATCAAACTTCTTGAAAAACTATTTAATGAAATATATGAAAGTGATGAATTTCCATCAGATTGGCTCAAATCTACATTTATCACTATCCCAAAGCGAATTCCTGTGGTGACTTCCGACTTATTAGTCTAATGAGCCAAACATTAAAAATATTTTTGAAAGTAATTCAGAATCGCATTTATAGAAAAAGTGAAGAAACTCTAAGTGAAACACAATTCGGCTTTCGGAATGGTTTTGGTACTAGAGAGGCCCTTTTCTGTACCCAAATATTGATACAAAAATGCATAGAAAAACAGAAATCTGTCTTCGTGTGTTTCATAGATTTTGAAAAAGCATTCGACAAAGTCAGACACACTAACTTAATAGAGGTCCTTCAACAAACAAAGCTAGACGAACAAGACATAAGACTAATAACAAATCTGTATTGGAATCAGTCAGCTACCGTTCAATTAGACAACATTACCACCAGTGATATTAACATCAAAAGAGGAGTGAGACAAGGATGTGTACTCCCACCACTCCTGTTCAACATATACGCAGAGGTAATCTTTAAAAAAGCATTGGAAGCATGTTCAGAGGGAATCACAATAAATGGAAAGATTGTTAACAACCTATGATATGCAGATGACACCGTGCTAATTGCAGATAACATTATGGATCTCCAAAAACTCGTTGACAGAGTATACATAGAAAGCCAAAGAATGGGAATAAATATAAACATCAACAAGACAAAATACATGATCATC
The DNA here is from genome assembly GCF_054136105.1 of Typopeltis vanoorti. Taxonomy (NCBI): domain Eukaryota; kingdom Metazoa; phylum Arthropoda; class Arachnida; order Uropygi; family Thelyphonidae; genus Typopeltis; species Typopeltis vanoorti. The sequence goes on from NC_143572.1 coordinate 61,482,720, forward strand.
AGCAAACATCCAGCCTCATCAATGAAACTGACACTCAATGGGAAAAATATTGATCAAGTGTCAAGATATAAATATCTTGGTTGTTGGCTTAATGAACGGTGGGATCCAGAAATAGATATAAAGACAAGGATTGAAGTTGCACGGCAGTCCTTCATGAAAATGAGAACACTATTCTGCAATAAAGACCTAAACATGGAAGTCAGATGCCGAATGCTGAAATGTTACGTGTGGTCTATTCTGCTCTATGGAGTTGAAACATGGATATTGAAGGTGACAACCATCAAGAAAATCAAAGCCTTTGAGATGTGGCTATACAGAAGAATGCTAAAGATATCATGGACAGAAAAAATTACCAATGAAGAGGTCTTAAAATCCATTGGCAAAGCTAAACATCTTGTACAAATAATCAAGAAACGAAAAACATCATATCTTGGCCACATCATGAGAAACAGCAAATACCAACTTCTACAAACTATTTTGGTAGGAAGAATTGATGGCAAAGGAACTAGAGGAAGAAAAAGAATATCATGGTTTGACAACATCAAGATGTGGACAGGAAAGAGCAGTGCACAACTGCTCAGATTAGCACAAGACCGCAGTTTGTTCGCCAAGATGGTCGCTGACCTTCGATAGAAGATAGCACAATAAGAAGAAGAACCTAGAAAATTAAAACTAATCTTGGGTTTTACTTTTTATTAGTCATTGCGAATAAAATCAAATTAGAAGGCTTATGTAAAACAGTGAAAGTTTTGATGAAGATGTTAATTAAAAAAATATTAAATATTTGTTTTTTATTAACAATTCCATTTATGTATGCTGTCTTTTTTGTTATACCCTATGCATTAAAAATAGAATGGTTTAATTTCTGATTTTTCATTAGTTATGCAGTATATCATGAACAAAGTGTAAATCATAACATGCTAGTGTCAAATGCATACACAGCTGTTTCATGTTGAAGTTTCTAGAACAAAAAAACTACATGAAACTGGAATGCAAATATATAATTTACTAACCAGAATTAATTATTTACAAGCCAATGTTTCACCAGCTCAGGTTAACATTATCAGGTACACTTTAATAATACACTGTCAGAAAAGACATTGAATGTAATGATCTTGAGAACAAGAACAGTTATGTGCATGGAGGACAACAGTGCACTTCATGTGATAATTTTTGTTATTGACACTGATGGGAAGATAGAGTAATGCACCAAAATCTATGAATGATCACACCATTAGTTCTGTTGCAGTTAACTGGGATCTGTGAATTAGCTTGGCTTTCTTCCATCTGAAATCATCTTGAAGGCATTGTGCTAGCCCACTTTTTGGTTGTCCATACTGGACATATTTTTTGTGATCTTTTTGAATAAGGTAGCCTTTTGTGTCTCTCTGAAATATTGACTTCTACATTGATAGGGGATGCTGTAGACACCCAGGAAGGAGGAAACTTTGTTCAGAAGTTTGTATACTGATCTGATCCTCTATGTTTTTATTTTTTAAGGAATTTGGCAAGAGTTTCTCTGTTGTATCCATTTTGTTAGAATGATATAAATAGAGCCTTGTGTGCACAGTGCAGTGTTGGTCCTGAGGATAAAATTCACTTTGTCATGGAGGTTGAAGGTTTTGAAAATTCCAAGTTTCTGGAATTTTATGGAAAATTAAAGTACCCAAGAAGGTTATAGCCTCTCTTTTTCTCTTCCACAGTTAAACCAATTCAGGGCTGGATGTTGTTGAGGAAATCTAAATAGTTAGAGTTTGTGGGTCATGCAGACAAATACATCTTATATACCTCAACCATACTTTGAGCTTGTGTATGTATGTATGTGAGAATGAATTAAGTGCCAAAGATTCAAATGATTCCATCTATAAGTTAGCAGTATATGTGAAAGTGGGGAGCTCTTTGTTCCAGCTAAAATACCCCAATATAAGATGGTGCTTAGTTTGCATATGATAGGAAGATAAATTTTGGAAAGAAGAAGTGCATCATTTACTGAAACGTTTGTAAAAAAAGAAAAAAAAAAAGGATAGATCGTTCTCCTCTAATTGAAGCTTCTGTGTAGGGGTATTACAGTGAGTGGAATTTTTATGTAAGATGATATCTTGCTGATATAGGTTTTGAGCTTTGAATGCCAAGTGTTTATCTAGTTTATAGGTGGGACAATTTTTAGCACCCAGAATGGAGTATAGTGGGATTCCCCACTTTGTGGACCTTAGCTATCCCATACAGTCTTGGCGTGGGTATTAAAAAAAAATGTTTAATTTGGAACCAGATTCAGTTGGCCAGCTTGAAATATTATCTAGAGAGCTTAGTTTTATTTTTTATATGACTTAAGAATGTTCATCAGGTTTTTTTTTTTCAGTCTCTTTAAAAAGACTTCAGGTTTTGAAAGTTGGAATTATGGATAAATAATGTTATTTTCAGTTCTGTGATCACATGCCTTACTGAATTTGTGGTGGAAGAAGTTGGAAGTTTTTTTGTTTTTTTTTCACTTGGTTAAACTATAAATTATATATTTAGTTTAATCCTTTTGCCCCAGTCCTGAAGATACTTCAGGTGCAAACTTTGTTTGCTTACACTTGGATAAAGGATTAAACTAAATATATAATTTATAGTTTAACAAGTGAAAAAAAACTTCCAACTTCTTCCATCACAAAGTCAGTAAGCCATGTGATCACAGAACTGAAAATAACATTATTTATCCACAATTTCAACTTGCAAAACTTGAAGTCTTTTTAAAGAGACTGAAAAAAAAAAACCTGATGAACATTCTTAAGTCATATAAAAAATAAAACTAACTTTACTCGTGGTAAAGGTGGTATAAGTTCTCATCACTTGCCTTATTATCTCCCATAATGCAAAGCACATCTCCTTGTGGACATGTATAATGCTATGCATCAAGGGAAGGGCGATTACCTAGACCGGTTTCGACCTTTATTGAGGTCTCATCAGTGGGAGCCAGATCCAGTGGCTGTGATACCAAAGTGGAAGTAATGGAGAAGTCATATTTACTTATACGAGTTTTAGGTAAATATGACTGGATAGTGACCCTTCCCTTGATGCATAGCATTATACATGTCTGCAAGGAGATGTGCTTTGCATTGTGGAGATACTAAGGTAATTGATGAGAACTTTACCACAAGTTGCCCCAGTCCTGAAGATACTTCAGGCACAAACTTTCTTTGCTTACGCTTGGATAAAGGATTAAACTAAATATATAATAATGAATTTGTGGTGTGGCTGTAATCAGACTTCTTTTTTTTTTCAATTTCTTGTGGGTGCCTTTAATAATTTTTGCTTATGATGTTTCTTTGATCAGTATTGTTTACAAAAAATTTTCTAGATAAGTTTTCAGTTTTTAAGTTAATAGTAACAAGGCCAGTTATCAGATGTGGAACACATTATGGTTGGTCTTATACAATGTTTTTATGATGATGATGTCATATTATTTTTTCTAATCTGCACTGTAATTTGTACTAGTGCTAATATATCATATACAGTGCTCAAGGGTATCTCAGCTAAAGAATAAGAAATTATGTTATGAAACTTTATGGCATAATGTAATTTTTTTTTTATTCTAATAATCCCTCGTCATTCATTGTAGATAAGTTGTGTCAATAGAATGTTTTCTTGTTCACATCATCTCCTTGGTGGTTTTTTAAAATGATCTTGTAGCCTGATGTTTATTTGCAGAAAGTAAACATCAAGATTACTTTTTAGGGAATTAAAAAATTAAGCAGGGTGTTGTATTAAGTTAATTTTTGTATGTATTTTACTTAACGTTCCTTTATTATGCATTCAAAAAATCTTTTGATTGGAAGTAACAGCAGAGTTTTAACTCATATCCAGTTTATTTCATTCTGCAAAATAAATTTGCCAGATTATTCATGCAGTCAACAAACATAAAAGACTATGGAAAGAAAATTGTTTTATTCTAGTAAAAATTGAGTTTTATCAAAACAAGTACAAGTTATTAGAGGTAGGGGCCAGACTAAGAGAGATTAATTACCTTACCAAGTAAAAAATTTCTATAACTTAGATGTAAATTGATGTAAACTGGAAAAATTCATTCGACCGAAACAACGGAAAACAACCAAGAAAGAACAAAGGTAAATGACTAGGAATCTTGGACATTTTAAAAGTAGCCACGTGGAATGTGAGAAGCATAACAACAAGGGAATTAGAATTGGTAATATAACTAAAAACATTAATATAGCTGTGATAACAGAAACAAAAGATGTAGATGGTTTTACTATGCTATATAGTGGAATGGACCAACATATCAGAGCTTCTAGTAGTATGGGCTAATCGATAATAAATGGAAAAATAGAATATAAATGTACACTTTTGCAAATGATCAAATTATAACAGTTAAATTAAGAACAAATAGATGCTACTTAAATATCATAGGAGTATATACCCCTGAAGAAGGTAGGAAAGAGGATTCCAAACAGTTTTATGAGGAACTACAAAAGCAGTTAAATAAATGTAATAAAAATGACTATATATTAATAGCAGGAGATCTTAATTCTAGAGTTGGAAATAATCCTATCCCAATATCTTAGGACAATATCGAGAAATTGCATGAACTCTTAGACTGCTGTACTTTCAATAATTTTTAAATAACCAATGCTTTTTTCAAAATAATAATAATAATATAATATACTTGGAATTGCAGAGGAACAAGAACTATGATTGATTATATCTTTATTAATCAGAAACTAGCTCAAAGCATGAGAGATGTACATGTTTACAGAGGAGATGAAATTTTTTCAGATCGTTATTTAGTATTCTCTAAAATAGAAATACTAGCAAAATGGAGAAAGCAAGTAAATAAGAAAAAACAAGAAATAGAACAAGTATACAAAGTATATCTATTACAAGAAGAAAGCATTAGAATGCTATTATATCAATCATGATTAACAGAGTTCAGGTATTATTACATAGGTGTTCAACAGTTTTTTTTAAGGAGGGGGATTCAAACCATATATTTCAAATTATAATTTATTTTTGAAACTGTTCAAAGTTTCAAAAATAAGCTATAATCTGAAATTAAATTTAGTTGCATGCTCCTAAGTGATAACAAACTTAGAAGCATGCACCTAGGTATTTTTAGCATAAACAGTGATAAAAGTATAGCTACTTCAAATGCCATATAACATCAATACTAATGATAAATGTATTTCTTCTCAAATATAAAATGTTTTCTTCATGGAACAGTGGTCTTTTCACAACTAAATTTGATCTGCAATGTTTTTTTTTCTCTCTATCTTTTTGTTTTAAATTTAAAAAAAAAAGTGCACATTTAATTACCTTACCAAGTAATTAAATTTAATTACTTGGTAAAAAACATTAAATTAAATTAAATGCACAAGATTTTCTTGCTAGTTTTTTCCTATTGAACATCAAAAATAATTATATGAATTCCATATAAGAATAATTGAATAATTATTAATATTGATATTGCTTTAGTTGCATGTTGTGCAGAGACCTTACTTGATACATAATTTTTTCATCATAACTATTTATTTCAATTCATAATGAGAGATTTTTAGAAACTGAGGAAGGGAACTGTATATGACGTGTATGACTTGCACTTCATATGTTAATTCAGCTTTTTACTATGCTTTATGTTTTGTGAATGGGAAAAAAACATCATTCCAGTAGGGTGGTGAGGGGATCTATCAAGCCAGCAGCATTAAATAATTCTAAACTCACTAGGGACTCAACACAATGTAGGACACAAGAAAAAGAAAAGAAAAAAAAATGTATTAGTGTTGGGAAATTATATAGATGCAGGTCTAGTGGAATCCCCATTTTTCATGTGGATTATAGTTTACTTGATATATATATATATATATATATATATATATATACACACACACACATACATACATACATACATACATGACATACACATAATAATTGTCAACTGTTACCAAATTATCCTAAAACAAAACAAACAATATGATTCATTTAAAAACAAAACGAATAAGTAATGATCCACATTACAGCCGAAACTTTTAATTCATAGCAAATAAGTGGTATGTCCCTTCTACATACAGTTTTTGGTTTTACTATTAGCATATTAACTGCAAAGAATAGAGGAGAAGGGACTTCAGCTAACATCATTCTGTAATTCAAAGTTAGGATTATCATTTAACATTGTCAGGTTAACCAGTTTATACACACCCATCCTTTCATATGCTTGCATTGTTCTTATTATAATTTGTTTTAGTTTATAATTTTAGTTTCTTTATTTTTTAATTTATAGCTTATCTATCAGTAATGGTGGTGGAATTGTCTATAATTACATAACTTTGCTGATCTTGACTGTTTTTGCTAAAAAAAAGTTTATTAACAATCTGTTTCTTTCTCTATTCTTTGCTGTTTATTAAGACTTTTTTTTTTCATTAGTTTGTCTAATTTTATTTTGTTTCCTTTTTTTTTCTTGTATTTTTTAACTTTTCTTATCTATTTATTCTGCATTATCTTCTTACCACTAGATTCATCAAAGACAGTTTAGCCTTCATGTCAAAAACAGAAGAAAAGAAACCAGGGTAAAGGGAATTTCAACTTGCAAATTACTAATGACTAAAGCATTACCATAGTTAAGTGATAATTCTTTTTCCTGGGTTTTGATTGTTTTTTTTTTCTCACAGTAATTGACAATTATTATTATTTTTTTTTTTTTTTCAGGAGTCATACCAATTTTTGATGCTTTTACAAATTGTTATGAAAGCATAATGAACTTGAAAACTGTTCTATAAATTTAAATGGTTTATTAAGTGCAGCTCATGAATTATATGCAGGTTCTTTTAGTTAATATGATAAAAATAATGACATGTTTATTCAGCTGATAGATCTGTCACTTATTTACTTAGCATGTCTAAATAATGTCCTCATCCCTCCCTCCCTCCCTCCCCCTTTCTTTCTCTCTCTCTCTCTCTCTCTCTCATTAAAGGCTGTAAACTAATAACACATACATATTGTGGGATTAAGGGTTAGATAACCTGGAACCCATACCCAAGAGACCACCACTGAACATGGTATTTTTTCAAGCCACTTCAGACTCATTTAAATAGAATGTTGGTCTCACTTTGAGCAGTAAGAATAGTCTACCATCTAAACATTTAAGAGTTAATGAGGTATGATTAATCAACCAAGAAGGCATCAATTGCTATAACTAGTTATTCCTTCTCATAATAATTGACAATTACTCTGATTTCATTCATGATTTATAAAAATGAAAAATATTCAGGCCAAATATTACATTTTTTGTTTTATTTAAAGTGTTAAAAATTTTATTTTATTTATTTTTATAAATAAATGTTGTAATACAGTACAACTATATCAAAAATATAGTGCACATAGCTAAGTGGAATTTCAGATTTTATTATTATTCTTAACTACAAATTATAAATTTATATATGGTTGTCATATAATATTTTTCTCTGGATAATTTAAGCTTTTCACTTCATCTAATGTAGTCAGTATATATATAATAATGCAAGAGTTATAACTCAGCTGGAAGGTTTTTAATTACTTACATTATACAACAGGCTTTTAAATATACACTGGTGGTGTATTGTATTGTATTGTTTAATTTTTGATTATATTTGTGCTAGTGTTCAAAATATGCTTTCTTCTCCAGAACTTTCCTAATTTTTTGTTTTAATTTTACAGACCTCCAGAATGCTACAATACAGATACACTGAGAGCTCTTGTTCATGGAGGTAAGATCACGGCCAATCACAATGAATATTGCAGATCTCACAAATATTAGTAATCCCAGTTTATTTCAGATAACACTTCATGTATGCTATATTTTGATTGAAGAACAGGAAGAAAACAGATGTAATCAGTATAAGATTTTGTAAAGCATGTTCATCTATAATTAGATCCATTTTATTAATGATATGGTGTTATTATTTTTATTTTATTGTGGTAGATCTTCCTCATCCACTCGTGTATGCACACATGAAGACACATATAAATTAAAATATAAATATATTGTTACAGCAAGTGAAAAAAAGATTTGTTTATAGATAAGCAATCTTGGGAACTAATTATTTGGCATTCTCTGTTTTTTTCCTTATTTGTTTGAAACTAACAGCCAGCACTTAAAATTGAAAAATATAACTATTATTTCATAATACTTTTGATGTTTTGTTTTACACTTCACACACACACACACACACACACACACACACACACACACACACACACACACACACACACACATATAAAAGAAAAGACTATATGATTATAATGGCAGAATGGAATGGAGTTGTGGGAGAAGAAGAGGATGGGAGTGTAGTAGGAAGATACAGACTAGGTAATAGAGATGAGAGAGGGGAAAGGTTAGTGGAATTCTGTAAACAAAATAAGCTAATAATTATGAATACTTGGTTTAAAAAAATCTAAGAGAAGACTATACACATGGAAAAAACTAAGAGATACAGAAAAGTATCAAATTGATTACATTATAGTAAAGCAAAGATACAAGAATAGTGTAATAATTGCAGGCACATATCCTGGAGTTGATATTTACTCTGAACCACAACCTACTATTCATAGAAATAAATGTGAAACTAAAGAAAATAAAATAAGCTATAAAAAGGAAAAAAATGGCACTTAGAGAAATTAAAAAATACCAAGGAATTTGGAAATAAATTGGAGAAAGAATAAAGAGGAAACAAGTTTTGTCAAAACTGAAGATCCAGAAAAGAAATGGGAACAAGTTAAAGAGAAAATAAAGAAGATTGCAGAAGAAGAAATTGGATATGTAAGAGCTAAAAGAATAAAAAAAAACCTTGGATAACCTAATGAGATGATTTCTCTAATGAAAGAAAGGAGAAAATGGAAAAATAAAGACATCCCAGAAGAGAAAATACAATATAGACCCTGAATGACAAATTGAGAAGGGAAGCAGAAAGAAGTAGAGAAGATTGGCTTAAAAATCAATGTGAAGAAATGGAAAATTATGAGAGAGCAGGAAGGTATGATCTTTTGTATGAAAAAGCAATAAGCATAAATCACAAAAGAAATGGAATTTGAGCTAGAGGCATAGAAAATAAGAATGTGGAGAAATCATAACTGAAGAAAATAAAATCCTAATGAGATGGAAGGAATAATTGAAGATCTATATGACAAGGAAAATAGACCAAATGAGTTGCCATTAGAAAATATGAAGAAGGTAAATGAAGATAATCTAGGCCCAGAGAGTTTGAAGACAGAAGTAGAAATGGCCATTAAAGAACTAAAATGTGGAAAGGCAAAAGGAATAGATGAAATACCTGCAAAATTCCTGAAACAACTTTAGAAGAAAGGAACTGAAGAAATAACCAAAATAATAAATTTAATTTATAACAAAGAGAATTACAGAAAGATTTTATGACCTTAATATTTATACCTATACCAAAGAAAAGTAATGCAGTGAACTGCAAGGATTTTAGAACAATAAGCCTCATTTCCCATACATCAAAAATACTTATGAGAATCCTTACTTGAAGAATTGCATCTAAGGTGGAAGAATTTCTTGGAGACGATCAGTTTGGTTTCAGGAAGGGTAGGGGAACAAGAGATGCGAGTGGACTCTTAAGAATAGTAAGTGAAAGAAGTCTGGAAGTGAATAAAGAAGTTAATATCTGTTATGTAGATTTTGAAAAAGCTTTTGACTCTGTAAAATGGGATAAGATGGGGGAAGTAATGGAAAAGATTGGTATAGATTGGAAAGACAGAAGGCTAATTATTTCACTATATATGGGACAACCTGCCATGCTGAGAGACATATATGGTACAACAGACTCAGATATCATTGGATTGAGGGGTAAGACAAGGCTGTTCTCTGTCACCAATTTTGTTGAACATGCATTCTGAAGCAATGTTAAAAGAAGCACTGGAGAATTTGGAAGAAGAATAAAGATTGGAGTAGACAGATATTTGCAATAAGATATGCAGATGACAAGGCATTATATCAAATTCTAAAACAACTACAACATCTGGTGAACAGATTACTGGAATTCTATACTAATTCTTCTTCTTCTCTCCCGTAGTCCTAAATGTACTGAGGTCGGCCCCTAACCCTTGGTCCCGGAACGATTCCTTCTAGTGTTTGCTGTGGAATGCCTTTAGCCCTCTCCACATGTCCGAACCATTTCATCTGTCTTCTTTTGATGGCTGTCAGAATATTTTCCCTTCTTCTCCCATCTATTGAATCAATCAGTTTTCGAACATTTTCATTGGTTTCTGAGCGGTATAGGGAATTCTCGAAAGTCTTCTGTAAGTTTTCATTTCAAAAGACAGGAACCTCCTCTCATCTTCCCTCAATCAAGTCCATGCCTAACAACCATAGAAGAGGATAGAATTCACCAAAGTGTCAATTAGTCTTAATCTGGTTATGATTGCTATTCTGTTATCTCCCCACAATGGTTTTAACTTCTGTAGGACCATGGTTGCCTAAGCAATTCGGTTTTTGAATGACATCTTGACTCAATGTGCTTCCAAGATAAGTGAACTTGTTTACATTCTCAATTTGTTTATTGCCAATTTGTATCTTTAAGAATTCAATGTCTGATTTTGAGGTTATCATTGTTTTTTGTTTGTTGTAGGTTTATGTATAATCCATATTTTTTTTAATGTTCTGAAAATGCTGCTGTTATCTCTTGTAATTCTTCTTCACTTTCTGCCAGAAGATCAATATCATCTGCAACACGTAAGTTATTTATTCTTAGTCCACCAACTACTATTCCAGTGTCATATTCATGAAGAGCTTCATCTATGACATATTCCAGAAAACAATTAAAAAGAAGAGGAGACAAGATTCATCCCGGTCTCTAGTCTTTGGTCAAGCGTTTTACTTCTGACCCAGCTCTCAGATCCATAAGTTAAAACTGGTTTGAACACTGTCTTTTATACAGCTAATTTAGTGTTCCGACTAATTTCTCTCTTATTCTATATGAATTTATTCAATTGACTTCCTACCATACCAGCTTTGTTGATTCTGTTGTCTATTTCCATATTATTATTATTATTATTATTATTTTTGACACCTCCAAGGAGTTCGAAGACTCATCGCAGGAGGACACCTACAACTGTCTCAACCACTACACCGAACCTCTATTACGAATCTCCATCAACGTCATCTACTGCCCACCTTCTCCACCACCACCACCACCACAACTAGTATGCTATGTCTGTAAATTGCGTGTGTTCTGAAGGGCCGATTTGTCTGTATGCGGGATGAAAAACCCAAGTTTCTGGGAGAAAAAACCCTGCTATTTAATTTACCATCTTCACTAAAAATCATGCCTAAGTAGCTGAAATGTTTTACTTGTTCCACAGATTCTCCGTTCACAACACAGTTGACATTTTCAACGATTCTACCTATTTTCATTGTCTTTGTCTTTTTATTGCTGATCTTCATACCATATCTATTGCAACAGTTATTCAATTTAGTCAGGGAATCTTGCAAACTTGTAGCGGATTTATTTTGAAGTATAACATGTCCGCATAAAGCAAAGAGCTGACATTAACATCTCCAATTCTGATATCATGTTTAATACCACTTTCCTTCATAATTTGATCCATATAGATAATGAATAACAGGAGGGGATAATGTATCTCCTTGTTATTTATTATTTATTATATATTTATTATTATTAAATATTTTTCTTAAATTTTGCAATTAAATATTAAATATATACATCTGCTCCAGTGAAGTAGATGATATTTGACTAGAAATGCTTAAATATGGAGGTATAAAAGTTTTGCAATGGCTGCGCTGCATAATTCAGTTGGCTGTTAGCTGGTCAAATTCCAGATGATTGGAGTAGAGTTCTCATGGTACCCATCTATAAAAAAGGGAATAAAGCTGAATGTGAGAGAGGAATTTCTCTACTAAATGTTCCTGGTATGCAGGTATACTTGAAAAGAGATCAAGAAAAATTGTGGAACAGAAACTGGGAAAAGAATAAACTGGATTTAGGTCAAATAGAGAATCAAATTTTCATTTCACAACAAATAGTTTAGAAATCATGAAAGTATGACAAGAACCTGTACGTAAGTTTTGTACATCTGGAAAAGGCATACTGCAAGGTGCCCAGGAAAAAGCTTTTCAAAACACTACAGTTATATGGAGTAAATGGAACATTATACAGGACAATACATAGTTTATATTTAATTTTTAAATCAACAGTTAGAATTTAATACAGTAAGATGGTTTGATATAAAATCAGGTGTCAGACAAGGATGCACATTATCTCCACTCTCATTCATCATCTATATGAATCATATTATGAAGTGGCATTAAAACTGGTATTTTAATTCCAGATATCAAACTTATCTCTTGCTTTATGCAGATGATGTTGTACTTCTAAATACATCCAGTGCAAGTCTCCAGATTCTCTAACTAAATTGAGTAACAGCCGTAACACATTTGGCATGAAAATGCACAATAAAAAGACCAGTGAAAATTGACAGGAGCAAGCAAACTTCAGCTGTTTGCTGAATGGAGAGCCTATAGAACAAGTAAAATATTTTAGCTATTTTAGACACAGTTTTAGTGAAGATGGCAAGTTAAATCTGGAAATAACCCAAACGCTAAACTAGTAGTATACAAGATGGTGTTAAAATAAGTTTTAAGTTATGAATTGGACAGTTGGATTAGAGATAAAGCACTTGATTAAAGGCTAGAGAACACAGATATGAGGGTTCTGAGTAGAATTAGGGGAGTGAATAGATGGCATCTGGCATAATCGTATTAAAAATAAAGACATTAGGAAAATTTGACACTGTTTGCATTTAAGAATATGTGAGCAGGGCTAATCTAAGGTAGTATGGTCACTTAAATAGAATGGGAGAGAAAATATTACCAAAACAAGTGTTTAATGTCAAGATGCCAGGAGGAAGACCAAGGTCTAGGTGGATTGATTCAGTCAGAAGTGCCTTAGAAGATTGAAATGTTCAGTTTAACAACATTGGAGTGCTGACAAGTAATAGACTAATTTGGAGGAAAATTGTTAATAGGAGATTAATAATAGCACTACCTGATTAACTGTACATTATCACAATAGCATGAAAATACCCCTTGAGGATATATATCAGGGAAATGGATGATGAAATTTATTGCTCCTCTTCTAAGAATGAAAGAAATTTAAGTTTAATAAGGAGAACTAATACAAAGAATGAAACAAGTTTTTTTTTCTGTTTGTGTGTGTGTGTAAAAACTTCAATGTAAAACTCATTGAATAAAATGTATATTGTATTCAGAATATGATGTTAAACATTAAATTACTCACGCAGATCTTCATATTGTTACCTTTTGACTTATATGTATAGGAGGGAAAAGAAGTGAGAACCCACTGCACAACTACAGATTGAGGGTGATATTATCAGACATTGTTTCTGCACTGAAATAGGCAGTCTGTTCAGAGATACTAAAGTAACATTCCATGGTGAACAAAGATTAACAAAATGATATCAATATAATGTTCAAATTATTTGGGTGATATGTTGTTTTTGTACTTGTGTGGAGCATTGTTACGTTGTCCTCATGAAAAATCTATTAATGCATGGACAAAGCATGATTGAGAAGTTTTATGTTACTCTTTAATGTATTAAGAGAAAATTAACAATTCTAATCCCAGTGGCAATTTTGCCATTATTTTCAGAAGCAGGTTCTAGCCAAGCCCCAAATAGGCCTTTACCTCCTACACCGGATGAGGAAGAAACCAATGACAGAACTTTGGTCGTAAGGAGGGTAAGAATATTTTAAGCATTTCTGTAAAATGATTTGTTATTAGTATTAATTTTATTTATTTTATTTTATTTTATACTAAAGCTTTCTGTTACCTAACTCCTGAAATTTCAAAAAAGAGAATCTGTGTCATTAACATCCTGTACTCTCCCCCACCTCCCTCCTCTCAGCAAAAATTAGAATTATTACTTATTTCAAGCAGAAGCATTTCATTTTAATACACAAAAATTTACCAGGATCATTAAAGTATCAATTTCTTGATGTTGTATCCATTTCTTTACATGTACTTTAGCATGTTGAAATTGAAGAATTATGTTTAATTTTGATCTTAAATTGCAAACTAAATAAGAAGAAAACCATAATAAAGTGAACTCTATAGCAATTTTTCTCAGTCTTATATGCAGTAATTTTTATCTCATCTTCCCCTTACATGTTGGACTCACTGTCTTGTCACAGCCAAGTAGCTTGGTTTTGGCTTTAACTACAAGTCCAGTTAATCCTATTTGCAAAGTCTATATGTTTGTCAGTTGTGTGAATTCTTTGGCTGGTTTGTCTTGTAGGATGAAAAATCCTCTTTCTAGGAGTAAATACTATTTAAGTAAGTAATAATCCTGCCCTTTTATGACACTGGCTGCCTTCAGCTGAAAATCTCTCCTCCTAATGAGGTTTGTTTTTACCAAGTGTAACTATGTTAACTTCCCCCCACACATACACTGATTTCAATAAACCTTAACTGTTTGTTGGAATGGAAGTTTAAGAGAAGTCATTACTGAATAACATGAAATATTTTTAATATTATATTTTATTTGAAGCATTTATTTGAAATGTTTTTTTACCAAGAGAATATGGAAGAGAATTATGTATGAAAATATCGTATTCAGTCATTACCGGTAACATTAAAAATGCCAAGAAATTATATTCTTGTTATTCCTTTATCTAAGTGTAAGCAAACAAAGTTTGTGTGTGTAGTATCTTCGTGACTAGGCTACTTGTGTATAGATGCTAGTGACTTCACATTAACTTCCTTAGTAACCCATAATGCCTAGCAAACATTCTTTTGAATGTGTATCATGCTATGCATTATGGAAGAGACCACTACCAGGATTGGCTTCAACCTTTATTGGGGACTTATCAGTGGAAGCCATACCCAGAAGCCATTTCCCATATACAAATAGTGAAAAAAGTGTTATGCCTTATTATTAAAATACTCTGGATTAAATGTAGTTGTTGAAAGTTTTTTTCTCTTGGAATCAAGTGAAACATAGCTAAGCAGATCCCTTGTTGATTAACAGTGGCATAATCCATACTGATGATCAGTTATTAGTTGAAAGCAAGCCCTTTAAGGTAGTGTTGGAGTTGAGTGTTAATGGTTCTGTCTATTACTTTGAAGAGCTGAGATTAGTGAAAGGTTATAGTTTAATAGCAAGGATTGGTATTAAACCTTCTTTGGAATGAGTTTCACATAGGTTAATTTTCAAGCTGTGATAGTCACCAGTGGAGTAAGAAGACAAAAGATAATGGAACAGGAGTCTGCTCCAGAGTGTAAACCTTCAGATCAATCAGAGAAATACTAAGTTCTTATGTGTGCCATGAGACTTTTTTGGTTCTAATTTCAATATTCTTCTAATATCTTTCTGGTAAAAGATCAGAGAGTGTGTTGAGTGTGGGGAACATTTATGAAGGTCAGCTATGTGCACATTTGAAGGGAAAAGTCTAAAGCCAGGGTTTTCTTTATAATGGGGGTGATGATGCAATATGACCAATAGCCATTTGACAAGAATCTAGAAAGCCTCTCTTTTATTTGGGCATGATGCAGTTTCCTGCTTTTGTAATCAGTTTTGGATATGTTAATAGTTTCCTTGCAGCTCTTTCAAGCTTTGATTATAAGCAGTAAAAGAAAATAAAGATTTAGATGAGGAATGGCAATTTAGAGTTGGATGGAGAGTAAATATTTCATGTCAATAAGAATTAAGTAAGTGATACATTCAGTGCATATTTTTGGATTATTGTTTTGGACCTTTCAGTTAGAAAGCCTCAAAGATCAAGGAAATGAGGCACAGAAATTGTGAGGTGGAAAATGCCACCAGGAATGTGAAATATTGTAGTATATGTATAAAAGAAGTTTGGAACCTCAGATGGCTGGAGTAGAACTCTTGTCATATCAATTTATAAAATGGGAAATAAGCAATATGAGTTGTATATGGAATTTACCTGCTAGATATTATAGCAGATAGGGATTTATGCAATCTTTCTTTAGGAAGAAAGGTAAGAAAGTTGTGAAAGGGTGAAAAAACTGGGCAAAAACCTTGTACTTAGACCAACCAGCAATCATTAAGCGGAGATTTTTACTTTATGACAAGTAGTGGAGAACTAGTGAGAATATAGAAATCTTTTTCCTGAAAAAGCATTTCTTTTAATGACAATCCCACTCGCAAAAGGTGTTTTTGAAACTATAGCATGCTGCTATGAGATTAGATGATCTATGAATTTTTTTAAGACCAAGCATGAAGTACTAAAATGAAAATTATTCAGAACACTGAATTACTCTCTATTTTCAATGGAATCTTATATAGCATTATTCATCTTACAGTGAAGTATAAATTAATAGAGTGGATGATGAGACGAAAATGGTTTGCTGTTAATTCAGGTGCAAGGCAAAAATATATACCATCAAAACTATTATTTATAATCTGTGTGGACCATATTATTAACTAAGTGGTATTAAACCTGATATTCACATTGCTTCTTTCAAATTATATTAATTATCATGAAAAATTTGTTATAAATGCCAGTAATAAAGACTAATACTATTAAAATATGTAGGAAATAGATAGCATCAGCTAGTCTCAGTAGCAAACTGATAAAATGTTACACTTCAGCTATTTTATTTTAACAGCAACATGTTCTAACCTTTTTGATGAGGATGGAAAATTAAATAAGGCCAGTATTGTGGGAAGCCAGTTTTTAACTTCCTCCCATGAATAATTGTAAACATTATGCTACATTGTATTTATTGTTTATGTGTGTATTTTTATTTATTTATTTAAATAATCTGGAAAGCCTGCTCTAGTGACCAACCATGAAACCTTTCAATCACAAGTTCTGGTGTCAGGTAGACATTACTTGGTCTTACACTAGGCTATGACAGTCACCTCCCACCAAGGACATTCACAAACATCTATGCCTATTCCAACCTACATCCACAAGTTGCAAAGTGAGTACACTAACCAGTTGGCCAAAAAAGATGAATAAATGTATATAGAACAAGAAAGAAAAATAAGCCAAATGATCAGGTTAGCAAGTAATATATATGATCATATGACAAGAGATCTGGATTACAAATAAAACATTTGAATTAGACTGAAGACCATAGATATCAGTTTTGAGAAAAATAACAGAAATGAATAGTTGCCATCAACAATGGAATCTTGTTAAATAAATATAATTTTTGAAATTAAGAACTTGACATTACTATTCAAGAATATATATTTATATGCAGAGCTAATCTAAGTAGATATACAAGTTTAAAGAATGGGATACGAAAGATAAGAAAAACAAGTGTTTGAAGAAAAATATCAGGAAAAAGATCAGAGGGAAATGAATTTAGCTAAGCTGATGAAGTTAGAAGTGCTTTAGAAGATCGGCAGCTGATCAGATCAGAGACCTGATAAATAATATACAATTCAGAAAAAACTAATTAGAAACTAGTCATGAAGTCTTAATAACCTTTTGAAAGTATATATACAGGGTGTTCGGGATAAATTTGACAGTTTCGTAAGGAAAAAGAAAATCTTCTTTGTATCTATTAAATTTAATGAATTGACAAAAAAACATTACAGGCAGAGTTAATTACAATACTATCAACAAGATTTACTCAAAATAACCACCATTAGCATCGATCACAGCTTCAATTCTGCTTCGGAACCTCGAACAAGCTGATGCTACAGTCTCCCTGGGAAGGGCCGCAAAAACTGTTTTAATTTTATCCATTAACTGGGCTTTTGTATTACTGGAAGTGCGATTGGTGTCTTTTTCAACTGCGCCCCATACAAAATAATCCATGGGGTTAAGGTCTGGGGAGTTTGGAGGCCAAACATTTGGACTGGTGAAGTCGTAGAAATTTTCAGACAACCATTTTTGACTTTTCCCAGAGGTGTGGCAAGGGGCCGAATCCTGCTGCCATACATACGGCCTACCATTGGCTACCCTTGTTATCCAGGGCTTGACTACAGTTAGCAACTCCACGAACAAAGCCCGAATTCCAATGCCAGGGTTCTTCAACACCTGTTCCTGCAGATTTGCGAGGAATTCTGCTGTACGAACGCAATCAGATCGTCTGCTAGGGATCTTTCTTCTTGCTACATCCTCGTAGTCACCATTGCAAGTCTCTAGTTCATGCCTGATTGTTTTTACTGTATTCAGGGAGCATTGGGCAGCAGTCGTAATATCCTTATTTTGATGGCGGGCACGAATCATCATGATACAAGTTATTCTCTTCCATGATTCAGGTGGGTTCCAGCTATCCATCCTTTCTGACATCTTGTATATGAATGAAGAAGGGTCCAAACTTTTAAATGAAGAGAAGTGTGTGTTAATACATGTAACTTACGGAAAAATATAATTAATTATAAATATGTCAAATTTATCCCGAACACCCTGTATATCTCAGATATCATCATCATCATCAAATTCCTGCTATGTACCCTCAAGGGGTGTACAGGATATGACAGTACTACATGAAAAAATTACATCATTACTAACTTCCTATCTACAATTTTCCTCCAAATCAGTCTGTTACTAGTCAAGACTCCAACATTATCAGATCTTATATTTCTATCGTCTAAGGCACTTTGTACCGTATCAATCCACCTATATCTTGGTCTTCCTCTGGGTCGTTTTGCTGCCAACCTGGCAGAGAACACTTGTTTTGCTAATCTTTCCTCTCCCATTCTATTTAAGTGACCATACCACCTGAGATTAGCTCTGCTAATGCATTCCTGAATGCTGACAATGTCAAGTTCTTTCCTAATATCCTCATTTTTAATATGATATTGCCATCGATACCATCTGTTCACGCCTCTAATCTTTCTCAGGACTCTCATATCTGCGGTCTCTAGTCTTTGGTCAAGTGTTTTACTTCTGACCCAGCTCTCAGATCTATAAGTTAAAACTGGTTTGAACACTGTCTTGTATACAGCTAATTTAGTGTTCCGACTAATTTCTCTCTTATTCCATATGAATTTATTCAATTGACTTCCCACCATACCAGCTTTGCTGATTCTGTTGTCTATGAAATGTTTTACTTGTTCCACAGATTCTCCATTCACAACACAGTTGACATTTTCAATGATTCTGCCTATTTTCATTGTCTTTGTCTTTTTATTGCTGACCTTCATACCATATCTATTACAACAGCTATTCAATTTAGTCAGAGAATCTTGCAGACTTGTAGCGGATTTATTTAGAAGTATAACATCATCCGCATAAAGCAAAGAGCTGACATTAACATCTCCAATTTTGATATCAGGTTTAATACCACTTTCCTTCATAATATGATCCATATAGATAATGAATAACAGAGGGGATAATGTACATCCTTGTCTCACACCAGATTTAACATTAAACCATCTTCCTGTACTTCCTTCAATTCTAACTGCTGACTTACAACTCAAATAAAGACTAAGTATTGCTTGATATAATGCCCCATTGACACCATACAACTGCAGCGCATTGAATAGCCTCTCTCTTGGCACCCCGTCATATGCCCCTCCCAAATCGACAAAACTTAAATACAGATCCCCGTTATATTCCCATGTTCTCTCGACCATTTGTCGTAAAGTGAAGATCTGATCCTGACAGCCTCTATTTGGCCTGAATCCAGCTTGCTCTTCACCAAGCCCCCCCTCCACAATTCCTCTCAACCGTTCCTCAAGCATACCGGCACAGATCCCGCCAGGAACACTCAGTAGGGAAATACCTCTGCAATTCCCACATTCAGCCCCATTTCCCCTCTATACATGGGCACTATAAGAGCTCCACTCCAATCATCGGGAATTCGTCCCTCTGTCCAGGCTTTCTGAACTATGCAGTGCAGCCACTGTAAGACTTTTATACCACCATACTTCAGCATTTCTGGTCGAATATCTTCTACTCCTGCTGCCTTTCCACATTTCAAGCCTTTGATGGCTTTTTCTACTTCAAGTATGGATATGTATTCCTGACTGCACGCCTGGTCAGTGTTTCCTATCACTGTGCTGTCATCACTGCTCGTTTCATTCAGCAGTTCCTCAAAGCAACCACTCCATACTTCAAGGATATCCCCCTCTCCTGCCCTCATGTCACCCCTATCATCTCCAACTCCCCCCACAGCAATCCCTCCTCCACCCCTAAGCCTCCCCAACAACCTCCAGAACATCTTGCCACCCTCTTGATATTTATTTTCTATATTCCCGCCAAAGTCCTCCCATGACCCCCGTTCAGCCAGCCTTACACACTGTTTAGCCCCCCCACATTTGCCTCTGTATTCTGCAAGAACAAAAGCTGACCTATTTGCCAGGAACTTTTGATATGCCCTCTTCTCTTCCCTCACCACCTCCCCAACTTCCTGTGTCCACCAGGGAGCTCTGATTTCTCTATCCTTTCACACCACCTCACCACATGCCTCTCTGGCAGAATCAATCAATGTTTTCTTCAGAGTTTGCCAATGAATCTCCAAGGTTTGATTCCTGTTCTCAAACTCTTTCATTTTCTTTTCAATAATCTTTCTGTATTTTAGTCTACAGTTCACATCTGAGAGCTGCTCAACTTTTATTCGCTTTAAAACTTTCTTACATGTTATTCTTTTCGATATGAAATTCAATTTTATCCTGCTCAAGACTAAATAGTGATCACTTCCAATTTCAAATCCTCTGTACACTCTGGTGTCCTGCACAGGGAGAAGACATCACTATCATCAATAACATAGTCAATGAGACTTTTCTTATTCCTAGCCTCTTCTCTCCATGTGAATTTGTGCATATTTTTATGTTGGAACATGGTGTTAGTAATAACCAGTCCATGTCCTGAGCAGAAATCCAACAGATATTTGCCATTATTATTAGCTTTGCTCTTTTCTCCAAATTTTCCCAAAATATTTTTGTATGTCTCACAATCATTTCCTGCTCTGCTATTTAGATCCCCAACAAGGACCAACTTTTCCTTTTTCATTGTGTCAGTTGCTTTTTCTAGAGAGTCAAAAATTTCCTCCACTTCTACCTTAGTAGAACCTTCTGTGGGACCATAGGCACAAATAAGTCTTATTGTCCAGTTCCCCATTCTCATATTTGCCCACATTACTCTACTTGAGACTGACTGCCATTCAAGAAGATTAGCCTCGTATTTTGTGTTGAATACTATGGCTACTCCTTCTTTTCCTTGATTGTCATTGCCTGAATATAACATTTTGTATTTATTGCTTAGAAATATCTCACCAGTTTTGGTCTTTTTTGTTTCAGTCACCCCTATTATGTCGATCTGGTACTTATCTAATTCCTCAGCTAGCTCCATTTCTTTGCCATTCAGGCTTCTTACGTTGATAGTACCGATCTCTAACTCTGGTGATGTTGAGTTGGGGTTTGTTTTCAGATTTGTTCCAGTAGCTGACTTTTCGCTGTTCGCACTGGTTCCCTGGCGAAAACAACGGGGGCCTTGTTTAACCGGGCAACGCCCCAGCCGGCATGAAATTTTGTCATGTTGTACCATCATTTTTTATTTTGGTTTAACCAATAAGAATACAATTTGGTCGGCTAAATCCCAAATTGCCAGCCCATCCTCGTTCGTTCAGTTTCAAAGTAGATACCCAACAGGGTGCACCACGAGAAGGTGAGGATTGGACATTAGGTCAGAAGCCCTGGTCGGTTCTCCGCATTCCTTTAAAGGCTATGTGGAGGTCTCCTCTCACTTATACAGCTTTGACCCTTAAGCACCCCATATATCAGATATTAAGACTACAAATGGAATATATATTGATGGTATCAGGAAGAGGGAAGATTGTTCTTAGGGCACTGGAAAGTCATGGAAATGAAAAATACAGCAATACATAAGGAATCAGACAACAAAGATAAGGCTAAAAATATTCCAAACATCTAGAGTGATTACTTAAAGAAAGTAACCAATGATAGAACCATTGTAAATTTTATATATATATATATATATACACACAGACACACACACCTAAATCTCTTTTTACATGATAGATTCGTTCCTAAAAATTATGCTTAAATAGAATTCGCGTAAAAAGAATTACTGACTCCATAGAAAAAGTGAAGATTGGTTCAAAAACCTGAAATATAAGCAAAATAATGAAAAAAAAAACAAACATTAAATTCATTAGGATCATAAGATTTTTATTTACATTTCATGGAGAACACACATACATGTAATGAATTTTAATAACTTTAAAAAAAAAACATATTCATTTCAGTTGTTTGCTAAGGATTCTATAAAAAAATTATGTTATTCGCTATCAGTTTCTGACAATAAACGCGAAAGCTTTCGTTTTTTCGTGAGACTGTAATATCACTAGAACTACTAGATATGGTATTATCGTCATCGACTTCCACCTCAACTTGTGGAATTGTTCTTGTCATCTCTTGAACAAAAGTACGACTGGTTGTTTCAGTAGTTTTAGGCATGAACTCAGTTATTAATTGCTGTGTTGATGCTTTAGATAAGTCGTGATATAATTCTCTGTATGAAGACATTAACAACTTAAGCTCACGTGAAAACTTCCCAGCACGTTCTTCATTTGGACCATGTCGGGCAAAATAATTCCCTAAATTACTGGCTGGTTAAAGACCTTCTTTAATAATATCAGTAGTAAAAGTAGGATTATCTTGATCATTATCATTAACTTCTTTGCTTTCAGGAGTCTCAGAAACAATCTCCACTATTTCGTCTTTGCTAAGAGCTTTATCAGTTAACAATTCTTCGATATCTGCCTACGTATGATCATCGAATCCTTCTCCACAAATTTCACATGCCAAACTTATTATATTGGAGAATTCTGCAATATGATTGAAGGGAACAGGAGCATTCTCTTTAACACAGGCACTCCAAATAGCTTTCCAGCATGCATTCATAGTTTCTGGTATCAATTCATATAACTATAATCAAACCTGATCAATACAATCCATAATTTTCAATTATGGATTGTATTGATCCATAATTGAAAAATTGAAAAAACACCCCAACTCAACATCAGCAGAGTTAAAGATCGGTACTATCAACATAAGAAGCCTGAATGGCAAAGAAATGGAGCTAGCTGAGGAATTAGATAAGTACCAGATCGACATAATAGGGGTGACTGAAACAAAAAAGACAAACTGGCGAGATCTTTCTAAGCAATAAATACAAAATGTTATATTCAGGCAATGACAATCAAGGAAAAGAAGGAGTAGCCATTGTATTCGACACTAAATACGAGGCTAATCTTCTTGAATGGCAGGCAGTCTCAAGTAGAGTGATGTGGGCAAATATCAGAATGGGGAACTGGACAATGAGACTTATTTGTGCCTATGGTCCCACAAAAGGTTATACTAAGGTAGAAGTGGAGGAATTTTTTAATGCATTAGAGAAAGCATCTGACACAATGAAAAAGGAAAAGTTGGTCCTTGTTAGGGATCTAAATCGAGTAGGAAATGATTGTCAGACATACAAAAATATACTGGGAAATTTGGAGAAAAGAGCAAAGCTAATAATAATGGCAAATACCTGTTGGATTTCTGCTCAGGACATGGACTGGTTATTACTAACACCATGTTCCAACATAAAAAAAATGTGCGCAAATTCACATGGAGAGAAGAGGCTAGGAATAAGAAAAGTCTCATTGACTATGTTATTGTTGATAGTGATGTCTTCTCCCTGGTGCAGGACACCAGAGTGTACAGAGGATTTGAAATTGGAAGTGATCACTATTTAGTCTTGAGCAGGATAAAATTGAATTTCATATTGAAAAGAATTACATGTAAGAAAGTTTTAAAGGGAATAAAAGTTGATTCAGCCAGAGAGGCATGTGGTGAGGTTGTCTGCAAGGATAGAAAAAAATCAGAACTCCATGGTGGACACAGGAAGAGCAGTGAAGGAAAAGAAGAAAGCATATCATAAGTTCCTGTCAAATAAGTCAGCTTGTGCTCTTAGAGAATACAGAGACAAATGTAAGAAAGCTAAATACTGTGTAAAACTAGCTAAACAAAAGTCATGGGAGGACTTTGGCAAGAACATAGAAAATAAATATCAAGAAGGTGACAAAATATTTTGGAGGTTATTGATGAAGCTTAGAATTGGAGGAAAGAGTACTGTAAAAGGCATTAGAGATGATAAACATGACATGAAAACAGAGAAAAAGATATCCTTGAATTATGGAGTAATTACTTCGAGAAATTGCTAAATGAAACAAGCAGTGATAGTACAGTGGTAAAAAATACTTAACAGGCATACAGTTAGGAATACATATCCATACTTGAAGTAGAAAAAGCCATCAAAGGCATGAAATGTGGAAAGACAGAAGGAGTAGATAATATTCGACCAGAAATGCTGAAGTATGGTGGTATAAGAGTCTTAAAGTGGCTGCACTGCATAGTTCAGAAAGCCGGGACAGAGGGAAGAATTCCCAATGATTGGAGTAGAGCTCTCATTGTACCCATATATAAAAAGGGAAATAAAACTGAATGTGAGAATTACAGAGGTATTTCCCTACTGAGTGTTCCTGGCAAGATCTATGCAAGTATACTTGAGAAATGGTTGAGAAGAATTGTGGAAGAAAAGCTTGGTGAAGAACAAGCTGGATTCTGGCAAAATAGAGGTGTCAGGATCAGATGTTCACATTATGACAAATAGTGGAGAAATCATGGGAATATAACAAAGATTTCTATTTGGTTTTGTAGATCTGGAAAAGGCATATGATAAGGTGCCAAAAGAGAAGCTATTCATTATGCTACAGTTATATGGTGTCAATGGAGCATTATATCTAGCAATACTTAGTCTTTATTTCAGTTGTAAGTCAGCAGTTAGAATTGAAGAAAGTACAGGAAGATGGTTTAATGTTAAATCTGGTGTGAGACAAGGATGTACATTATCCCCTCTGTTATTCATTATCTATATGGATCACATTATGAAGGAAAGTAGTATTAAACATGATATCAAAATTCGAGATGTTAATGTCAGCTCTTTGCTTTATGCGGACGATGTTATACTTATCAATAAATCCACTACGAGTCTGCAAAATTCCTTGACTAAATTGAATAACTGTTGTAATAGATATGATATGAATGTCAGCAATAAAAAGACAAAAACAATGAAAATAGGCAGAATTGTTGAAAATGTCAACTGCATTGTGAACGGAGAACCTGTGGAACAAGTAAAACATTTCACCTACTTAGGCATGATTTTTAGTGAAAATGGTAAATTAAATATGGAAATAGACAGCAGAATCAATAAAGCTGGTATAGTAGGAAGTCAGTTGATTAAATTCATATGGAATAAGAGAGAAATTAGTCGGAACACTAAATTACCTGTATACAAGACAGTGTTCAAACCAGTTTTAACTTATGGATCTGAAAGCTGGGTCAGAAGTAAAACACTTCACCAAAGGCTAGAAACTGCAGATATGAGAGTCCTGAGAAAGATTAGAGGCGTGAACAGATGGCATCAATGGCAATATCATATATTAAAAATGAGGATATTATGAAAGAACTTGACATTGTCAGCATCCAGTAATGCGTTAGCAAAGCTAATTTCAGGTGGTATGATCATTTAAACAGAATGGGCAAGGAAAGATTGGCGAAATAAGTGTTCTCTGCCAGGTTGGCAGGAAAACGACCCAGAGGAAGACCAAGATATAGGTGGATTGATACAGTACAAAGTGCCTTAGGCGACAGAAATATAAGATCTGATAATATTGGAGTCTTGACAAGTAACAGACTGATTTGGAGGAAAATTGTAGATAGGAAGTTAGTAATGATGTAAATTTTTCATGTAATACTATCATATCCTGTACATCCCTTGAGGGTACATGGCAGGAATTCGATGATGATGATGATAATTGAAAATTTTTTCCACACATCCATAACTGACAGTGTTTCATCATCATTTAGCTTGTTCAAAACGTACTTGTTTCGTCTGACATAATATATTTTAAAAGTCGCAATTATACCCTGATCTAGAGGTTGTAGCAATGATGTGGTATTGGCAGAAAAAAAAATTGCACATTTGGGTGTTCTGTGGCAGGATGACCGGGTGCATTATCAATAATCAAATGCACTTTAAATTCGAGACCCTTGATTTTGTGCCAGAAGTTAGACACTATTTGTCATTCAAATAGTGTCTAACTTCTGGCACAAAATGTTTGTGGAACCACTCAGTGAAAATATCAATGGTCACCCAAGCTTTTTTGTTGGCCATTCCAATGAACTGGCAATTTTTGAAAATCTACGCCTTTCATTGGCTGTGGTCTTAATGATTGACGCCAGCGACTTGGGAGTGTTGGTGGATAGGAAGTTAAAGTTTTGGTTACACAGCAAAACTGGCTAAAGCAGCTTATCAGATCACTTGGTTACTGAAGTATACCTTGATATACAGGTTATTGTTCCTCTTTATCGAGCCTTGATAAGACCCGAACTTAACTACTGTGCACGAATCTGGGCACCAAGATTTCTTGGGGATGGAGAGGATCCAGAGGCAAGTGACCAAGATGGTTGCTGGTCTATGGAATGAACCTTACAAGAATAGGTTGAAGATTTGTGGGTTACAGGCACTGGTTGATAGGCAGATGAGGGGTGATATGATTGAGACATTCAAATTATTGAGGGTTTTTTTTCAAGATTAATTCAGAGGAAATTTTTCAGAACAGGTGTGATGGTGAACTAGATTTTTTTACTTGGAGAGTGGTGAATGAGTGGAATAAGCTGCCAGAGTCTGTTGTGGGTTCCATGACTGTGAATGAGTTAAAGCAAAGTATGATGGATACTGTGTGAATGCTGAATAGTTCTTGACATGATGTTTAGGGCCTCCCTTGATGAGTCTAAGGACTCCTGGGAGTGCTCGTAATAATAACATTCAGAAAGAGATAATGAATTATAGATTAAGCTCCCTATTGGCCGAGGTGGATGAAATAATGAGACCAAATTGCACTTCTTATCCATGTTATTCAATGGGTATTACAGACTCATATCCAGATTTAGCTGGGCGTCTATAGATATTATGGCCAATGGGGGGGGGGATTACTTTAATGGAGGTTAAACTGATGAAACACTGGATAGACAAAGAGACTACCTGGCTTTAGATTTGTGAAAAGAAGATAATGAGCATTTAAAAAAAAAAAAAAAATAATAAATTCTGAAATGTAGATACCCACTTAAGTATGACATTCATCCAAACATTCTTGTATAGTGAAGTATGGCTATACTGCATGAGGGTCAGATTCTAAATGATTGGTGCAATCCAATCTATTTAAAGATATATTGAATGGAGAATTATAGAGGAATTAGTAAATTATTATTATTATTCAGGCCTCCATGCAGTCAAAAGACTCATCGTGGGAGGTCCTTCCTAAGAACATAAAGTCTGTCAAGACTCATCGAGGGGAGGTTCCCCCTAAGAAACACAAAGTCTATCATACCACTCCTTAAACTCATTGACCGTTCTCGCCCTCACCACTCTATCAGGCAATGCATTCCACGGCTCAACCACCCTCCATGCAAAGAAACCACTCCTCACCCTCTTGCTCACAGTTTCCTTTCTTAACTTCCAGGGATGGCCTCTTGTCATCACTCCTTCCCGCTGTTTCAACCAAGTGAAAGAACTCCCCAGTGTCAACCCTGTAACCACCTCTCAACAGTTTAAAAGTCTCAATCATATCACCTCTCCTTCTTCTATCCACCAAACTCTGCAGTCTACATTCCCTCAGCCGATTCTCATAACTATCCTTGTACAGTCCTGAGACCATCTTTGTCATCTGTCTTTGTATCTTTTCCACAGTTAATTTATCCCCTTCAAATCCTGGGGACCAATCTGAGAACAATAATCCAAGTGTGGTCTGATCAGAGACTTATACAACGGAATGATAACCCTCTTATCTCTGCAGGTCAGTGTCCTTCTCATAATTGCAGCAGTCCTCTGTGTTACTTTCACCACCTTTGCAATATGTCCCCTAAACTTCAGGTTTCTATCAATCATCAACCCCAGATCTCTTGTCTCCCCAACTTCCTCCAGTATAACTCCTCCCATAGAGTATGCAGCATCCCATCGATGTTTCCCAAACCTCAAGACCTTACGTTTTGCTGCATTAAACTGACATCCCCATTCTTTTGCCCATCTATCTAGCTTATTCAACTCCTCTTGCAGGTCTACCACATCTGCACTATTACTAATAATCCTTCCCAGCTTCGCATCATCTGCAAACAACTGAATATCCCCTTGCAATCCACTGGCAATGTCATTGATATAAAGGTTAAACAATATAGGTCCTAGTACTGAACCCTGCGGGACCTCACTTGTAACTTTCTGTCTCCTTGAAACTGCTCCACCATACACAACTCTCTGATACCTATCAGACAGCCAATACTGAATCCAGTTGACCAATCTGACATCCAGACCCATGTGTTGCAACTTAAATATCAGCTTATCATGTGGAACCCTGTCAAATGCCTTTGCTAAGTCTAAGAAAATTGCAGTATATGCCTTTCCCTCATCTAATGTTCTTGTAACTTTATTATAAAAGGCTAGCATATTGCTAAAACAAGAGTGCCCTTTCACAAATCCATGTTGACTCTCACAGATAACATTACCCTCATCTGCCCAGTGCTGTATACGGTCCCTCACTACTTTCTCCAAGATCTTAACTACTGATGACACACAGACTGGTCTATAATTAGACACTTCCAGTCTGTTACCACCCTTATGCAATGGCACTATCTTACCTTCCTTCCATTCCCTGGGCACCTTTGCCGAAGCCAGACTTTCATTGAAAAGCCAGGTTAAAGGCACTGTCAGTTCCCTAGCACATTCTCTCAAAACTCGTGGTGAAATACCATCCAGTTCAAAAGCTTTATTGACATCCAGAGTTCTCAGTATCTGAAACACACTCTCCTCCTGTATCTCTAAACCTTGAACCTGCCCTGTCCCTCTAGCATTAAAACTGACTCCTCCAGGATGAAATACTCCAATAAAGTGGTCATTGAACAATTCCATTATGTCCTCTGCATCAGTCACTCTATTCCCATTTTTATCCCACAATATCATTCTTCCACAGTCATTTCTCCTCCCACTGGCCACATAGCTAAAAAATTCCCTAGGATTTTCTTTGGATCTTAGGGCCAATCTCCCCTCATATTCCAGCCTCGCTTTCCTCACCACACTAGTCACTCTTCTGGCCTGTGTCTTATATTCTTCACGCATCCTCTCTTCACCTGTCTCCTTATATCTCTTCCATAGCCTCTTTTTCACATGCAATTCCTGTTTAATATCGTTTGTCATCCACTTTACTCCAAATTGTGTCCTCTTCTTCACTCGTGGTATACTACTTACCATTGCTGCTAACAAATATCCTTTCACAATTTCTTACACACTAACGATATCCCAGCCTTCCAATTCCTCCCTCCATGAAACTTCCCGAAGTTGATGTCTAAGACTATTATAATCACCTGCATTATAATTCCACATAAGTTCCTGTCTCTTTGATACTCCTGCATGTCTATTCATTTTCCAAGTCAAAACCATATGGTCACTCTCTCCAACTGGTGGGAGAGATGTCATCTCAGTTATTATCAACTCTTCTGATGCTATAACCAAATCTAAAACTCTTGAACCTCTTGTTCCCTCTGATACATGTTGCCTAAGACATTTGTCCCTCAAGAATTCTAGAAATTCCATTCCACTATTGCTACATGCATCTTCCTCTCTCCAGTTTATACTACTGTAGTTAAAATCTCCCATAACAATCATTCTTCTTACACTTGCCAAACTTAGCTGTCTAAACATCTCCTGATCCCCATCCTCCGTGCTCCTGGGTCTGTAGCAACACCCCACTAAATATCCTGTCTTGCCTACCTCTACCTCACACCATATGCTCTCAAAATCATTTGTCTCACTTCCTTCCAAAGCCTCCACTCTTAGAGGACATAGGTCATCACTTATCATAAGCAGTACCCCACCACCACGCTTTGCCCTCCTATCCTGACGAAAAATGCTATACCCAGCGACTTCTATTCCTGTTATTATATCCCCTTCTGTCAACCACGTTTCAGTGATCCCAATAATTTTTGGCCAGGCTGATGCTATCTGCGCCACCAATTCCTCTCCCTTATTCCGGATACTCCTGGCATTATTATAAAGCATATAAATGCCATTGTTTCTATACCCAGCATTATCCCTTCTAGACTCCACTGGGCTCAGTGTTACCTGACATCGTCTCCCTTCTCCCAAGTATCCATTCCCACAAGAGGCCACCCCTGCTATCATCCTCCCTGGGATACACTGACTCTTTCAGAACAGCAATCTCTCCAGATGCCTACGTCCTTCCTCATTCAAATGTAAACGGTCTCTCGCATACAATTCCTCTCTTTCCTCAAACGCACTCCAAGCATCCACATATACCAGTCCTTTCTTGTCACACATTCTCGCTATTATGCCATTCAATATCACCGCTCTTCTGCTCAGCTCATCATTATCATACCTAGGCAACACGCACACTATTTTTCCTCTCTCTGTCTTCTTCTGTACAGTCTCAAGCAAAAATCTCATATCTCTCGCTGCCCGACTTACATTACCACTCAAGTCATTCGTTTCTACCATCACAATCATCTCATCCACCCTTTCACCTCTCTTAATTGCCATAGCCACCCTTTCTATTGTTCCTCCTGGCAAACACTCCTCATGCATCCTATCTTGAACACCACGGATCATTGAGTCGCCATACATTATACCTCTTACCATTCCCTCTCTCCTATTGTTTCCATTCTCTCCTCTTCTTTCATTCCCATAGCTCTCTCTCATTCCCTCTCCTCTACTGCTATTCTCTCTTCTAGCATTCCCATACCTCTCTCTCCTACTGTTTCCATTCTCTCCTCTTCTAGCACTCCCATACATCTCTCTCATTCCCTCTCTCCTACTGTTTCCATTTTCTCCACTTCTAGCACTTCCATATCCCTCTCTCATTTCGTCTCTCCTACTGTTTCCATCCTCTCGTCTGCTAGCATTCCCATACCTCTCTCTCATTCCCTCTCTTCTACTGTTTCCATTCTCTCCTCTTCTTGCACCCCCATACCTCTCACTCATGCTCCCTAAATTCTCTCTCTCTCCTACTCTGATTCTCCTTGCATTTATCTCTTCCATTCTCCTAATCTTATCTTTCATACTTCTGCTTTCATTCACAAGACATTCCACCTCCTCTTTCAACTCATCTATCTCCCTCTGCAGGTCAGTCACTCTTAATCTAAATTCACTCTCCCAAATAAAACCATCTCCTAAACTTTCATAGTGACTCACACCTTCCACACTATCAACTATTATTTTCTCATTCATATATGTCTTTTTTTCATTCTCTCCTATCACACTACTTGTCTTCCTACGTTCATTCCCAGTTCCTGGAGCAACGAAGTCGGATATCGATATTTCTAATGCACTTATTTCCTCCAACTGCCTGCATTTTGCGCATATACGCTCTCTGCTCTCTTTCACAAGCCACATATCTAATTCCCGAGACGCATACATGCCACAAGTACTGCATGCCACAAAGTCCCTTATGATATTGCTAATAATTGAGTTCTTAAATAGCAGAGGACTTGATGATACGCTACTTGCGACTGCTGCTGAATCCATCATCATTCCTTACTGCCGAGTAGCGTAATCGTTATTCAATTAATAAATTCCGTTAAATAAATAGAAAAAAAAGTACAAACAATTACAAGCAAAACAAAACATTTAAGTACACTAAATAAAATGAAATATAACTAAATACAGTAATGAAAACTTAGCTTCGTTTTGTCTTCCACCATTATGCATTCGATTCCGAAGGTAACCAAAATATATTATATCACGACAGCAACTAACTTCCATAAAACAACCACTGAAGTACACTCCTATTCAGAGAAACAATTTAGCACTCAAAAACGTAGAAAAACGGGGAAAAAAACAGACTATTCACCAATTAAAAATCACTTTCTTCTACACAGCTCAAATTCACTGCCACATGCTACCAAATGTTCAGTGTATATTTTGCAAACTTGAATAGAAGCTAAGAAGTTGAAGACAAATGGGTTAAGAGAACAAATAGTTCAGGCCAGTGGTTTTCAAACTGTGAGGATATGTGATATCTTCTGAAAGGCATGTAACATGGGTAAATTGTTTATTTTTGAGCACAATTCCCACACCACATACTTGATATTCCAAAACTCCCAATGTCTGCTGAAGAACAAGCCCAGCAATCTCATTAAGTATTTTTATTATCATTGATATACCAAGTCAGAAATTTAAAAGCTGGAAATTTTAAAATATCTCTGTGCTATTTTACTTCTTGTTTGAAGCATGATTGTGTACTATCTAAAAAATGTAAGAACATCTTAGGTTTACTAAAATATACTCAATGGTAAGAAAACTATAGGTCAATATTATTTTCTGAAAGCAGGGGGGGGGGATCTGTTTAAGACATTTGAAAACCATTGGTTAAGGCCAAGTAGGCCTTCAGTTGTGTAGTGAGAAAGGATGGAGAAAACTATCACAGGAAAATCAGATAATTATAGATTAAATGAAATAATCAAGTAATACAGAGAGAAATTCAACAGCATTAACATAGGTTTCGAATATATTTACTACCAAAAAGAGCGCTAAATATAGGCTAAAAAGAAAGAAAGATTTGTTTGGAAGATTATCTGCAGTTGGTGGAACAGACATATCCTTAATCTTTGATAAGATCTGAAAAATGCATAAATTAGGTACTCAGGGGGAAAAAAAGTTCAAACCCTAAAATTATATTGTAAAATGAAACACATAAAACTGCATAGTCAGCTCTCACAGAGAGGGGACACAGCTGTTATGCACTACTTGTGTGTTTGGGATGATGATTTTATATATATATATATCTGTTGCAGCATTCCAAATAGTTTGAATTTTATCACAGCACAGTTATTCGTATAGGAGAGCATGGATATTGCACCTTTTAGTATCCATTTAGTTTTTATTGTATTGAAAAAAAAAAAAAATTCCAGAAGGATAAAATTAAAGTTTAGTAGAAAATGTACTCTAAAATGTTTATACAATTAATGAAGCGAATAATTAACATACCAGCCTTAGACTTCAGAATTTTGGTCACAGTGTAATCCTGGTATATGTAATATGTGCCTTTCCTTATCTCATAGTGGAAAGTGCCCTTGAGTATACAAAATTACCAGGTGTCTTCACAATAAGTAAAGATGTGGGAACCTATGATTGCCTCATTACCCAGTGCATGGTTGGATTACATAATCACATGGTGATGCCTATATTTGTCTAAAAGTAAATACATAAATGAATTATAAAAGCATTGAAAAAATAAATACATATTTGATTAGCTTCAGGTTGATTGATGCTCACTATTACCAACTTGTGGACCACAGAATTAGATTATTATAGTAGGGATAGTTTGCTATAGTGAATTTTCTTTATAATAGCTGCATGCTTATGGCAACTTTGATTTTTGTGGTTATAATACTTGCTGTAGTGAGTCAGCTGTATTTACAATATATGTTCTGTATATTTACAATATACAGAACATATATTGCAAAATATGAATATAAGCGAAGTATAAAAATAAATGGGGTTAGGCAAGAAATAATTAGCTGAATCACCTGAAAACTTTCCCACTTCCATGAATTAATCATCAGGATTTTGTTCACTCTTCCCAGTGTTATATTAGTAACCTTTTATATGCAAGTTATCCTCCTCATTTTCCAATGTCACACATTTGATTAGCCATCCTCTGTCCATTCCAATATCTTTGACACTCTGTAACCTTCCATCATGTTTTTTTTTTTTTTTCTTAACTACTAACACTTACTTTCTCCATTTAACATGTAATGTTTTCATTCAACATATTTGGTCGTTTGAAAATTAAACATACAAACATTGTTTTAATACTGATCATATTGTAATGCGTACAAACATCTTACATTCTTTGCCTACCAGTTTCACTAGCAAACTGTCTAGCTTTTTCAAGGCGTTGATGGAAAACAATAAAAAGACTAGTAAATCCAAATTGAAAGGAACATAAAAATGTTGTAAACAATCTAGTAGCTAAGGTTACATGTTCGTGTGACAGAGACTGAGAGGACTTATTGTTCTTATTCGTTATCAGGCATGCGTGTTTGTTGTAAACGCGTAATGTGATTACTGGCTAGCTGCAGTTGAGATGGATTTAGAGAGAGGATCAGGTTTTTCCACGAACTGTTCAGAAAAATACCCTGATTTCTGTTGAGGTTTCTGCCGGTTATTAAGACTATTGTGGCTTCCTTGAATAAACGATGTCTGTAGTCGTCATCCAAATATGGCATGGAGCTGTTTTGCCACTCTATCGTGTGGTTAGATGTACAGAAATGATGTGCTAAGCCAGAAGAAATACTTCTATTGTGGTTTACATCACCAACATGTTCTTTTTGTCTGGTCTCTAAACTCCGTGAAGTTTGTCCGATGTAGGCAAGACCACAGGAGCAAGGAATGTAATATACTCCTGGATATTTGTAGAATGGCACCTTATCTTTTTGGGGATCCTAAAACCTTTCTGCTGGTGG
Organism: Typopeltis vanoorti; assembly: GCF_054136105.1. Classification (NCBI taxonomy): domain Eukaryota; kingdom Metazoa; phylum Arthropoda; class Arachnida; order Uropygi; family Thelyphonidae; genus Typopeltis; species Typopeltis vanoorti. Next base: position 61,517,271 of record NC_143572.1, read on the forward strand.
TTGGTTTGAAGACTACTCTGATGTTGTAGGCTCTTAGTATTCTGGCTATTTGATAAGAAATTGACCTGATGAAAGGGATCACTACAGTAGAAATGTGCTGGGAGCTTGATTCTTCTTGTCTGGGGTTGTCACCATATAGATATTTTTTGATGATGTTCAGAGGATATCCATTTTGTGATAATGTGTTGGCTATTAGTGAGAGTTCAGTCTGTGTATCCTCCTCTTCTGATATAAACTTTTGGGCTCTATTTTTCAACATATAATGCTCAGTTTGTGTGTCCTGTGATGGTTTGAAGTATAATGAAGATATCTTCCAGTGCCTGTAGGCTTTCTGTAAATAGATAATTTGACACTATTTCATTGTCTCTTTATCAATATGTCTAAAAAATGCAGTTGACTGTTGTTTTCCACTTCCAGAGTGAATTTTATCTTGTTATGTATTGAGTTGATTTTATTCACAAACTATTTTAGGTTGCTAGGCCTTCTAATTGTTGGTATATAGTGTTGTTATCCTTGAAGAAATGAGGCTGAAGGCAGTGTTTAAACATCTGTGTGATGCCTAGAGGAAAGAGGTCTTGAATGATGTTTATTACCTCTTCTACTGGTACATTGGTGAAAAGGGATACAACATCTAGACTTGCTAGCATGTCTGTTGGTGCAGTCTTAATGGCTTGGAGTTTATTTACAAAGTGCTGACTATTCTTGATATAGGATTCTGTTGATCTTATTTTATTATTTAATGAGTTTGCAAGATGCTTGGCCAAAAGGTAATTTGGGGATGACCTTCTATCAACGATTGGACGAAGAGGTAGAACCTTTTTATGTATTTTAGGTGTCCCATATAGTCTGGGAGTGATGGGATGTGAGGAGTTTAGTGTTTTCTTCACTTCTTCTGGCCAAATATTACAATTTCTGATTAGTTGGTTTGTTTCATTATGATTTTTTATGGTGGGGTCTCTGTCTAGGATCTTATAGGTAGAGTTGGTCTGATAGTAATATGTTTAACTTATCATGATAGTCTTTAGAGTTAAGGATAACTGTTGAATTTCCCATATCAGCATTGGTAATGATGATATCTTTGTTTTTCTTCAAGTTGAGGATTGCTTTCTATCATAAGGAGACATGTTGAGAATAAGTTGTTTGGCTTTGGCTAGGATTATGGTACTTTTGAATCTAATAGTGTTGGCTATGTTTTGCGGTAGTGGATATAGGCCTTTTTCAATTCCACACATGAAATCCATTTTAGGAATGTGTTTGGGCATAATCGCAACGTTAAAACCTTTTTTGAGAATGTCGGATTCATTTTTTGTGAGACTATGATTTGACAAATTAAAGATCACTTTGTCGTCCAGGAGGTTGTTCTGTGTCCAATATTTTTTTCTTGTAAAGTTCATTGAATTTCTTAATTTGTTTGTCTTTTAAGTGGAAAACAACAGCCAACTGCATTTTTTAGACATCTTGATAAAGAGACAATCAAATAGTGTCAAATTATTTATTTACAGAAAGCCTATAGAGACTGGAAGATATCTTCAAACCATCACAGGACACACAAACTGAGCATTATCCATATGTTGAAAAATAGAGCCCAAAAGTTTATATCAGAAGAGGAGGATACACAAATTGAACTCTCACTAATAGCCAACACATTATCACAAAATGAATATCCTCCGAACATCATCAAAAAATGTCTATACGGTGACAACCCCAGACAAGAAGAATCAAGCTCCCAGCACAATTCTACTGTAGTGATCCCTTTCATCAGGTCAATTTCTCATCAAATAGCCAGAATACTAAGAGCCTACAACATCAGAGTAGTCTTCAAACCACCAGCATCAGACAGGTTTTAGGATCCCCAAAAGATAAGGTGCCATTCTATAAATATCCAGGAGTATATTACATTCCTTGCTCCTGTTGTCTTGCCTACATTGGACAAACTTCACGGAGTTTAGAGACAGACAAAAAGAACGTGTTGGTGATGTAAACCACAACAGAAGTATTTCTTCTGGCTTAGCACATCATTTCTGTACGTCTAACTACACGATAGAGTGGCAAAACAGCTCCATGCCATATTTGGATGACGACTATAGACATCGTTTATTCAAGGAAGCCACAATAGTCTTAATAACCGGTGGAAATCTCAACAGAAATCAGGGTACTTTTCTGAACAGTTTGTGGAAAAACCTGATCCTCTCTCTAAATCCATCTGAACTACAGCTAGCCGGTAATCACATTACGCGTTTACAGCAAACACGCATGCTTGATACTGAATAAGAACAATAAGTCCCAAGATAAACTAAGATAAAAAGCCAAACGGCTAATTTTGGCATGAAACTCTTATATCGTAGTTTTCGATCTCAGAGTTTCACATACTGGCTGTAAAATAATAAGGGATTTTTATCCCCTTAATTTAACAATAAGTCCTCTCGGTCTCTGTCACACGAACATGTAACCTTAGCTACTAGATTGTTTACAACGTTTTTATGTTCCTTTCAATTTGCATTTACTAGTCTTTTTATGCTTTTCCGTCAACGCCCTGAAAAAGCTAGACAGTTTGCTAGCGAAACTGGTAAGCAAAGAATGTAAGATATTTGTTCGCATTACAGTATGGTCAATATTAAAACAATAAGTTTGTATGTTTAATGTAATGCTTTCTTTGATTTTTGTTTTAAATTGTTTCACTTGTGTCTCCATAATATTTTATATTATAGTTTACATATTAAAACTATTTAGCATAGATTCATTAAGCATTTCTTGGCACATTACTTTTATTTTACTCTGAACATGTGATGGTAATCACTGTTCGGCTTCACTCACCTGCAGACCAATATTTCCTGCATTTTACATTAGTATAAACTAAGTAACATAATCATAAGACTTCTTTTCTCTCCAAGTAAATGTAAGTTCATCTTTATGCTGATGTTTGCTACTGATGACTGATTTTACAGATCCTTTCCCCCCCCCCCCCCCCCAGTAATTACATTATTTTTGTTTAAATTTTGTTCTATTGGTTCTTGAAAATATAAGTATGGATAAGTCACATTTTCGATTTAGAAATCAGTTCGTGTTGGTAAATTATGGAGACTACAGCTGTGTTAGGAATAATTACTTTAATTTCCCCACATTTTGACCTTCACATTAAGGTCATCATTTAGAACAATGGTTCTTAACCTTTTCGAAGTCATGGAATACTTTTGATTATAAGAAAAATTTGGGGAACACCAAAAGCATTAGGGTAATAAAACTAACAATAAAAATATGCATGGACTTGCCTTTTATAAAAATGGAACTTATTTTAATGCGATACTTGAGCTTGTTGGCTTTTGCAGATTTCAACAATATCAGGTCTAATATGTGTCTATCTCTTTGTCTATATTAGTAAGTCTTTCACACTTTATAGTTTCTATATGGGTTAATATTGAGAAACCAAGCTCACACAAATATGATGTTGAAAACTTTAACATTTTCAGTGTTGTTAAAGTTTTCATATTCTACATTTTCAGTGAGAGAGAGCTGGGTATACACAAACACAAAAAGTAAGTGTTACAACATGATTTACAACAAATTAGGATACATTACAATGAGATCAGCTTACATTTGGTAGGTGAATTGTACAGGGAAATAATAATTAAATATGAAAAAAAGGAAACTATACATAACTTATATACGGCTGGATGAAAATCCAAAATTCCTCGAGTTATTTCAGGGAATTTCATTTTTAGAGTAAGATGCGTTGACAAGGTAACTAATTGTTGTTCTTCTTGTAACGAAAATTCACAACTTGATGTTAATTACTGTGCCAGATGGCTTTCGTATCCAATTATAATTGTGTTTATTTAAGGAAGGAAAGTAACTTGAAATCTTTTCTTCCAATAAATTTTAAAAATTCTGTTATAACTGAAATTTTATTTATTTTGTATCCAAGCAGAAATAGTACAACATGATTTACAACAAATTGGGATACATTACAATGAGATCAGCTTACATTTGGTAGGTGAATTGTACAGGGAAATAATAATTAAATATGAAAAAAAGGAAACTATACATAACTTACATACAATAAATATGGTCAGATGTTCCTCCATTATCTTGCACAATCAACTGCTCTTTCTGTGCAGGATATAAGGTCTTCTTTTGTGCAAGGTGATGGAAGAAAGGGGCCCCATTTGATGAGATTTTGTTTGCAGCATCCTATCGTTCGCTGTCTTTTGAGGCTTTTCCAAGTATTCCAGTCCAAGTGGACACCACGTGGAAGATGTTCGGCTATTGGAATACCAGTATTATTTTCAGGATATAGTGCAAGCCATTGTTGAAGTCTTGTCTCTGGGAGGTTTTTAGGTGGTTCAACAGTTGCCAGGAAGCTATGTCGGAATCTTAGTCTTTGGGGCACTGCGGTCTGGCCGAATAGTGGGTGGTGTTCATCATTCATTTGTCTGCTGCTTTCATCAGCTGAGAATGCAGATCTTTGAATTGTAGGGGGTGCAATACCAGCCAAAGTATACAGGTCTTTTAGTTCTGTTGGTTTCAGGCATCCTGCAATTAAGTGGCAGCTTTCATTCAATACTGCATCAAGTTTTTCAGCATGGCAGGATCTGGACAATACTGGTCAGGCATATTCAGCAGAAGAATAGCAAAGGGCCAAGGCAGAAGATCTCAGTGTGTTAGGGTCTGCACCTCATTTGGAGGAGGTAAGCTTTTGAGTATATTGTTTCTTGCATTCACTTTTGCCTTTGTTTTTTCTATGTGGGTTTTATATGAGAGGGCGCGATCGAAAGTCACCCCGAGATAGATTGGGCTCCAGGAATGTTCTATTTTAGAGCCTTCCCAAGATATCTGTAGCTTCCTTATTGTTAAGGTGGAAAAGGCCAGTCTGGGTTTTCAAGGGGTTTGGTTTTAGTTGATTGCTGGTATAGTATGTGGTTAGACTATTTAAGGCACGTGATAGAGTAGTTTCAATGGACTTGAAATTTTTTGATTGAGTAGCTATGGCAAGGTCATCAGCATAGATAAAATTTCTAGTTCCTGGAATGATGGGGGATCATTGATATAGATGTTGAAAAGTAATGGTGATAACACACTTGCTGGGGGGGGCATTTTTTGGAGGTGCCAGTGGCTCTTCTTATCCCCCAGGTCCACGTAAAAACGTCTGTTTTCCAAGAGTGACTGGATCAGGAGGACAAGGCGATAGTCTCTAGTTATTCTGTATATTTTATTTCTGAGTGTGAGATGGTTTATGGTATCATATGCTGCAGTTAGGTCTACGAAGACTGCTCCTGTGGCTAGTTTTTGCTCATAACCATTTTCTATATATTGAATGAGGTTGAGAATTTGTGATGTGCAGGATTTGCTTGGTCTAAAGCCAGTCTGCTCGGCAATAGGACGGGGTTCGATTAGGGGTTATAGCCTATTCAAAATTAATCGTTCATAGGGTTTAAGAGGTTGCTGAGTAGTGATATAGGTCTGTAATATTTTGCTTCTGTTGGAGTTTTCCCTGGTTTCAGAAAGGCCACCACTTTGGCATGTCTCCAGATAGTTGGTATTCTTAGGGTTCATGAGGCAAGTGTTATATAGGTTTAATAACCACTCTTTAGACCTGTTTCCAAAATGTTTAATCTGTTCATTACAGACATCGTCAAGGCCTGCAGATTTTCTAAGTTTTAATAGGTTTATGGCAGCGTTGAGTTCAGTGATGGTGAAATCTGAGTTAATCATATTTTGTTCCTCACTTGGGGTTTTAAGTATCTTCTTTTTTGTGTGCTTTTTAGGGAATTTTCCATTCAGCTGTTACCTGTGGATGCTCATATGGTTAGCGAAATCCTTCCTAATTCTGTTGATGAAGTTCCATGCCTTTCTGCTACTATGGGTCATATCAAGGGCTTCTATTTCTTTTTTCCATGAGGAATGCCTTTCCTCTGCCATCTTGGAGTATAATTTTTCTCCTGCTTGGATAGTGTCTTCTGAGAAGGGGTTGGTGTTGTAAAGTTGTAAGTAATCAGCATACTGGGCTTGCATGCCACTGGAAAGGCCTGGAATGTAGTTTGTGCGGCATCCTCAGGGAATATGTTTGGTGGAGATTTTCCTCAATATTTTTATGAATTCATGATACTCTTGAGGGTTTGGAGGAACTTGTTCTATGGAGCAGTCAAGATTTTCCATGAAACCCTTCCAATTAGCTTTTTGGAAATTAAATCGTCGTCTGTAAGGAACTGTGTTAGGCATAATTGCTGGGGTGAATTGAAGCATTATAGGTCTATGTTGAGTATGTGGAATCAGATTTAAGGTGATTTAAGACCTTTTTAACACAAATGTTGGATATTTTTGAGCTAACAAATATAAGGTCAGGGTTATAGCCTCACTTCCATCTGCCACTGTTGAAAGAAGCAGGGAGTTTTGGATTATGTATCAGATTTAGTGAAAGGTTTTCAGTCCATTTTTCAACAAGTTCTCCATCTTCGTTGGACTTTGTGTAATCCCAGTTAACACTATGACTGTTAAAGTCACCTAATACAACATTAGTCATGTATGCATTATGATTGAGGAGGATGTCAGGGAAGAAAAAGCTTCTTCTGGTGGTTTGTAGACTGAGGTGATTGAGATATTTTAAAATGTGATTATAATAATCACAATGTTTCTGTTGTTTGTTGAGTCAATGGATGATGGGATCAAGTTCTCTTTTGTAAATATTGCACTACCATATTTATCGTGGGGTATTTCTTTGAGTTTCATGCCATGGATGTAAGGTCTTGCAGCACTTTCTCCTCTGTGAGTTTCTTGCAGGTAGAACACATCACAGTCATTATCCCCGCAAATATTTGCGATGAGATCTTGCTTGACACTGGAGAAACTTTTAATATTAAATGATATTATTTTTAGGCCTGGCCCCAGGTAGGATCCTTTAAGGCAGAAATTTGGGAGCATTTTAGTTCAATCACTTGCGTTTGGTTGATAGCAGCTTAACTTTCCCTAATGGGTATTAACAGGGTGCAGGAATGATAACAGAAGCAAATCGATGGGAAATACGGAAATAATTCTGGTATAACGGAAATAATTCGACATTTTTATTATGGAGCGATATTTAGCCGATATTTAATGGCACATTTAGCTGATATTTAATTTAAAATATCGGCTAAATATGCCATTTTAGCACACCAAATATTCATTTTGAAGACATTTTACAAGAGCATCTGTACCTTCATCATTTTTTTTTAAAAAAAGGCCAATAATTCATTTTTAAGTTCTAAAATTCGGGATAGCACTTTACCCATGGATAACCATCTTATTTCAGTGTGCAAAAAGCAAATATTCTTAGTTGGCTTCCATAGATATGCAAAGTTTTAAAAAAGGCAATCCTTTAAAGGTCTTCACTTGATGTAATTTATCATAATTACAATTTGGTCTAATATTACAACAGGTTTTAATATTGCTGGTAATGTTTTTCAAACTAGGGATTCTCTGTGCAAAAAACAGTATGTAGATATAATATTTGGGTTTATTTTCTTTGCAAGGATAACAAATTCTTTAATAGAGCCTATTAAACCGATATTCTATTGGTTTAGAAGTCAACACGATAGCAGTCTTCAGTTGTTAGGATCATAGTAGCCAATTACACTTAGAACTATGTCATGTGACATCTTTCACTGGCAGAACACTTGTAACCAGTTCGCGGAACACAAGGTTTCCAGGGAACACCAGTTAAGAACCACCGATTTAGAGTATACATATATGTGCAAAGATAAGCTATATTACATTTCAGACAGTATGCCAAAGTTACAATGATTTGATCAACTGCTATTCTACTGGCCTGACCTCTGTTGGGGGGAATTACATCAAAGCTATATCCTATTCATAACATCGGAGAACAAATTCCTATAAATACTTTTAATACCACAAAATCGGTGCCCTAATCAATAATGCAACATAAGTCTTAGTTTTATTTATTGAAAGATTTTTCATTTATTTTACTATAAATTAAAGATGCCAAGAAATTATGTTCTTGTCTCATCATTTATCTTAGTGTAAGCAAACAAAATTTGTGTGTGAAGTCACTTCATGACTGGGCTACTTGTATATAGCGGCTAATGACTTTACATCAATTACCGTAATATCCAATAATGCAATGGACATATCCTTACGGACACGTATGATGCTATGCATTATGGGAAGTGCCATTACCCAGACCAGTTTTGACCTTCATTGGGATATGCTAAAGTGCAGGGATACCTCTCCAAAAATGCTGAGTGATCTACAAGATCATTACTAAACTCATCACTCATGACCTGAATCACTCCAGAACAGGAAACTCAGTGGTGGCTCCACTTAATGACAGACAAAGACCAGCCACCGAGCAGAACCTTTCTACTCCCATTGAAGTAAGCTATCATCAGTGAGAGCCAGATCCAGAAGAGATATCAAGGTTGAAATAATGTAGAAGTCATATTTCCATATACAAGTAATCAAAAGGTATCACACCTTATTACTAAAATACTCTGGATTAGAGATAGATGTTGAAAGTTTTTTCAGTTGGTTATACTATAAATGCCAAGAAATTATATTCGTGGTTTCATGCTTTATCCAAGTGTAAACAAACAAAGCTTGCACAGGAAGTCATTTCACGATATCATTCGTTATTTTAGTAATAAGGTGTGACACTTTTGGCTACTTGTATGTGGAAATATGACTTCTTCACTACTTTAACCGTGGTATCGTTTCTGGGTCTGGCTCCCACTGATGAGACCTCAGTAAAGGACAAAACCAAAAAATCTGAATAGTGGCCCTTCCCATAATGCATTAAACATGTCTGTAAGGATATGTGCATTGCATTATGGGATACTAAGGCAATTGATGCAAAGTCATTTGCCTCTGTATACAAGTAGCTCAGTCGTGAAGTAAGTAACTTCATGCGCAAACTTTGTTTGCTTACACTTGGATAAAGGATTAAACCAAGAATATAATTTCTTGGCATCTTTGATTTATTGTTTGTTATATTAAAGCTAAGATCCTAGATTACTACAGTGCTAATTATAATTAACTCTTAGACCAAAATGTTATGTGGGTAGAAAATGTGCCATCCATATTCTTGGGATTTTTAGACCACCTTGTTAAGATTACGGTGGTTGATAAAAAAAAAAAAAAATTCCACAGGCCTGGAGTGTACCATATTCATTGCCCTTGTAATTGCCCTATGTAGATGAAACAGGACATGCAATTCCTATTTGAAAAAAGAAACATAAATGGCACATTAAATTTAATAACTATGATATATTTATCATAGCCTTTCTGATCAGGACCTGAATATTCTACATAGAATTGACTGGAAAGGCACCTGTTGCTTACATCACACCAAAACATGTATGAGCATTAATTTAAATAGGCCTGTGAAATTCTTATCAATCACTCTAATCTTAACAATAATGTGGTCTAAAAATCCTAAGAATATGGATGGCACATATTCTACCCACATAATCTTTTGATCTAAGAGTTAATTTTTATTAAGACTAATAATCTAGGATTTTAGGCCACCAGTTTTGCTGTATTAAAATTATTTATATGAATTTGTTCTCTGATGTTATAAATAGAATATAGCTTCGATGTTTTTTTTTTTTTTTTCACTAGAGGTTAGGCCAGTAGAATAATGGTTGAACAAATCATTGTCACTTTGGCATTCTGTTTGAAATGTCATATAGCATTTTTGTATATATATGTGTGTATACTCCAGATGATGACCTTAATATGAAGGTCAAAATGTCGGGAAATTAAAGTAATTATTCCTATCACTGTGTAATACTAAAGGAAAGGATTGAAATCATTTCAAATTGCTCCTTGAAAATAGCGACTTGGATTCCTCCCAGTTATGATTAATACTACAGCTGCTCTTTCTCTTCTTGAGCTTCATTGCTTGAATCAAATAATTATGAAACTGCTGTGCTGTTTATAGCTTGGAAAGTTACTTGGGTTCAAATCTTTGAGAGAAATTTTTATTAGATTTTCAGGCACGATTGTGGAGGCAACAAGGTTTTTTCCCCTTGATAATATATGTAGGTTTTGCATTTCACAAACAGGTAAACTGGTTTGAATGCACACAATTGAGGCTTTGCATACTCTAGTGATAAATTAGCCATCCCTATCCCTAACACTCTGTTAGTTTATGAAAAGTCGGTTTATTTAGCCATAACTGTTCATTTGACCTTAAAAAGTAGATAATGCTAAATTTTGTTATTATTTAGAAGGATATCACTTTCTTTAACCTTAGAGCAGAATTTTTTTAAATTAAAATTTGTGAACTTGCACGATGATCTGAAGACTTCTTTATTCCAGTGATTTCTATCTTCAGTTATCTTTGGTGACAGATAGTTTATAAGCTAACATTGACAGTAAATATGAGGGAAGACACTATGTAACATTGTATACAAGAACACCTGAACATAATCACCTGACTGTGTTAAGCTATTTGCAAAAAATGGCTAGTCAGTCATCCATTGTTAGTTCTATTAGGTGTAAACCAAATTCTCAGGATGCCAACAGAATTGTTTCCCTGAAAATGCGGAACATTTATAAAAGTTTCACCCCCTCCCCTGTAAGATCATCAAATTTTAAGATATATTATAATTTATTAATATATATATTTATATGATAACTATTTTTTCTAGCCTGAAACAGCAGAGATCACTATATGTGACAGAATAATGCAGTTAATAATTTGGTATTTTTAAAAATCTGTGTTTCATATTTTTTTAATCTATGTAATGAATTTAGTATTAAGGCTCTTGAGATAAGAGATTGAGATTTTAGTTGGCATATAAAACAAAAAGAAAAGTTATAGAGCCAAATATGTGATCAAATTTTCTCATTTCATGATTTTAATAATATAATCAAGAATGATTATTTAGAAACGAATAGTACATTGTTAACTTAAAGGATGCAATTAAAATTGTAATTTTAAGCTGTGATATCAAGTATATTGCTATTATTTATTACAGTCAAGCTAATGTAAAAGATTAATTTGAATATAAATTTTTATTGCAAGTCTTATTGAATAATAATAATTTTTGCTGAATTCATGGTTACAGTATAGATAACTAGTATATTGACGATGTTGAAAGAATATTAAAAATGTCATTGTCAGAGAATTTTGCTGATATTGAAGAAATTGTTTTCTGTGTTTGGTGTGCTTGTGCTTTTATTTTAGCTATTTAAAAAAAATCAAAGTGCCAATAAATGGCAGTAGAGAAATTATTAGAACATACTAACTGAGAGCAGATTTTAAATTTGTCAGGATGCTGACATTAACAGTTCATTGTAGGTGGTGGTGGGAGGAGGGAGGACATGGGAAAATTCATGCTTGGAAAATGAAATGATTATACATTCTTCAAATCTTACATTCACAGGCTTTTTTTTTTTTTTTTTTTTGTTCCTTTTGTGTGGTAATCAAAGTTGTTAATGGAAGAAACCTTCAAAAGATAGAACCATGTTAGCACTTACCTTTGTGACTTAGACCAGATTCAAACTGAGGTTCTTTCGTTTGCAGTAATGGTGCTACTTGAAAATGCCTATGAATAAATAGGATGATTACTTAATTGAAAACTCTTGTATAAAATTTCTCATCACTATAACAAGTAATGAGAGGATTGAATTGCTACCTTACATAAGAACAGTTGTCTAGAGGAACTTCACTAATGAGACCTTATGGTACCTATTGCTTCACATTATAACTGCAGTGGCTTTTATTTTTAGACTTGTATGTTTGATCTGCATGGTCTGAAGTTGATTTTTTTAGGTGAAAGTTTAGCTCAATTATTTTAGTAATTTCTTTTATGGTTGATTTAAATACAGTTATTCATTCTCGTGGTGTAAAGTAACTGTTTAAGTTATTACATATAATTCATTTCTGATTATTAATATAAATGAATGCATGTATAGTTATTCTTGAGTTATGAATAAATTTATTTCTGCTGTTTTTTAAAGCCATTTTACTTTTTTTCTTTCTTTTTTTTTGTTGCCATTTGTCAGACAAATAATTTTTTTATGCTTTGTTAAAGGATCGTTGTGCTGGAAGCTTTTTTTTTGTTAGTTTTTTTTTCCCCATGATTGCATATTTATGTATGTATTTTTGGGTTGTTTCCAGAGAAAGAGTAACGCTGTGCTTATTGTGAATTATTTTGACTTAAATTTGTGATTACAGAACCACTCCAATAAACAACAAAGTGAAAAACTGAAAAGAGAAAGTACAGATAAAGAACGAGAAAGTGGTCGGTCTAGAAAAAGTACAAATTTAGAGAAGAGTCAACCAAAAAGAGAATCAGAACATGTAGAAAGGAGAGATAAAAGCAAACAGAAGTCAGACAAGAAGGACAGATCTACAAAACACAAATCTCTCTCATCTTTTTATGTTTCTACACCTAATGGTCATAATTCAGGTCATCAGAAAAGGGAGCGACACCATTCTAGGAATGACAGTCAGGTTGGTTGGAAATGGTGCCATATTCTCTCTATCTCTGTCCTTTCTATTTCTCTCTCTTCCCCTCCTCCTCCTCATCTCTCTCTTTCTCTCTTTGTATTTCTTATTTAAATAATACTTTTTTTACTTTGATTTTATTTTAATATTCATTATTTATGTATGTTTTATTTTTTATTTGAAATGATTATTCTGCATGGGCTAACATTCTTTTAACGATATTTGCCCTATCTGCCTCTAATTGATGTGCCCAGATTTACAGTTGCTTTTACCACTAATTTGTGAAATTGCTATCTTTGTGACAACAGTTATTTCTGTAATATACACCTGAACATTTAGTCTCATTTGAAATGTTTTGTTAATTTTCATGACAACTTTAGCATCTGTCATGCTTTGGAACAGTTATAAAAGTAACTTAAGGTGCAAAACTGAGGCAGATTGTCATTTAGATTTTTACTGGGCATTAGGAGAACTCTAATCTGTTTTATGTTGCATAGCAGCATATCTTTAGTTCTACTGTTTTTTTTTGTTTGTTTTTTTAATCAACACTAATATTATTTTCATGTGCTTTTTTTATTAACAATTTCATACTTTTGTTCTTCTTAGACCCTTTTTCCACTTTCTTTTGGGTGTAGTTTTTTAATGGGAGAATATGGAGCATGTCCAACTGAAATATTGGCTAACATTTTACTGCTGAAAATAAAACTAGTGTTTGTCTGTCTTACTGCATTTTTTAAAAATCTTTTTAAGAAGAAGCTCGGCAATATTTGATTATGAGTATTACTTTTTTAGGATGGTTTTGACAGCCATGGAAAATATCTCGCATAATAATTAACTTAGTCTTGCTCCTGAAAGAGGCTAGTAGAACCATAGGTGCAGTGGTAAAATGTCACTGGTGAGTTTTTCCAGTAGACTTCCTGACAGTACTTTCACATTTTCTAGACCTACAGTAATATTTATTCTAATGATCATTAATGTATCAAGTGTTAGCATTAAATTTTAAGTCTTTCTACATATGACAAACAATCTTGTTGCAGAAAGAGTTTTCTTCTTAACCCGCACTTAATATTTCTGAAGAATTTGTCAGTTTAATAGCAGCATTGTTTAGGATAAACAATTATAAAACATATCTATTTTAAATATGTATTACAAATTTTGAGTTATGTTTTTAATAATAAAAATATGTCACATTAGGCTACTAATCAGCATTTATAGTAAATAGATTTTTCAGTCCATATTAATTTCCATGTAATATTGATTATAAAATTCCATGGATTCATATGTTACATGGAATTTATCATATATTTGTACTTAAGTATATGGGACATGTGCTTCCCATTATTGGATAATGTCTACATATTATGGGATATTAAAAATGTCTACATATTATGGGACATTCAGTCTCTTGCAGGTACCCACCCATAAGTCATTCTTTATTTTCACTAAAAATTGCCATTCATTTGTATTTCATCATTGTATCTTTCAGATACACTGTAGTTAAGTTTTGACTGCCAGAATCACTTATAGTTCATTCTTTCAAAATAAGATACATGTGAATCCTGAATCTGTGCTATATAAATTATCACATGACCATGAAAGAAGTGCAGTAAAAAAGTTTTTTGAGAAGTACTAGTTATACCATATTTTGTCCATCACATTTAATAAATGCAAAGTATTCGATGTCATAAGAAAACTCAGCTATTAATTGGGCGGAATATGGAAGAATGTAAGAAAGTGAAAGTTGTCACTTATCATAGTTTATTAACCTAGAATGCAGTGTTACAGTACTAACTTCTTGGTATGTCATAAAAAAACAGTTATTATATTAATTATATAAAGACTATATTACCATCATAGTAAATTAGCAACATAACATTTTACTGTTGATCTATCAAATAGGTAATGCTGTTAATGGTTCATTCTTGGTTATTTAAAAAACCTAACACTGCAAATAAGATGCATTTGATTTGCAGATTTCTTCTTACTTTTTTGAATTTCTTGTCAAATGACCGAGTTTTTGCCATGAAAATAAAAATGGGCCACCTTGTTTGCAAATTAATATTATGAAATCAGATTGATAAGACATGATGCTATTAAATTACTGTCAAAGTTCTCTTGGTTCAGTTATTTGTACAGCAGTGAAAGAAACCATTAACACTCAATTTCTATACTACCTGAAAACTCAACAAATAAACATTAGCCAGTATGGATTCTGCTATTGTTGAACATTGGTGGATTTTCTTGCTTCTGCTCCTCACTTGTGAAAGATTATTATTATTACGTGACACCTCCAAGGAGTCCAAAGACTCATCAAGGGAGGGTACCTATTCTCCATCTCCAACGCTCAGAATCACCAACTACAACGACATGCAATTAACATCATCATCTACACCAACACCATATACTGCCCACTAGTATTTTCACAGACAATCACAAACATCCATCTCAACAGCAGGATTCAAACCTGCAGCCTTTTGGCTGGAGAGCAGATATGCTAACCAGGCATCCTGCAAATCATTTTCAGAAATTGGACTGCTATTTCTTGGGTTGCACATTATATAGGATGTTGAATGATCTCTATCTGAAACTTTGCATTTAATTCTTAGGATCGTGCAAGGCTGTTATTTCATCTACTCTTGCTTATCTCAGTGAAGTGTAAATCCAATTACAGATTTTCTGGTGATGATGCATTGCACATTTCTTTCTCTTTGAACAAATCTTGCATCACACAAATGGACATTCGTTAAAAACTTTTTTTTTTTTTAACTTCAGTATCCAAGAAATTGGGTCTTCTATTTTGCACCAGGCTCTAATTTACTTCTAAACATATTTTTTATAAATCATAAATCCATTCGACCATTGAGTACTGTTGCCATATTTGTGTTGGACTCCCCAAAAGCTTCCTGAACATATACTTAACTCAGTATAGAAGAGATAGTCTTTATGCCCTTGCATAACCACATACTTATGCTTCCAGAGGTAATGCCTTGTTTTCTCACATTTTCCATGCTTGTGTAATACACAGCTTCGTTTTTTCATCCTAAAATGCCTAACACTTCATAATTTGATATACTGAAGCTTCTTTCTGTGATGCTTTGTTTGTACAAATTTATCATTTGTACAAACTTATGTTTATACAAATGATAAATCTGCATAAATCAATGATAAATTGTATAAATGATAGATCTGTAGAATTTCTACATCACCTTTAGCTATTGCCTTCCCCAGTTTTGCATTTGTCCCCAATCATTCCCAGTAACATTACTGTACAAATTATTACAGGATTGATACTGGTCATTTCTGTTTGATTCAACTTCCTGCTTGGATTTTCTGTATATTTCCATGGTCACTGTTCATTAGAAATGGTTTTAGTAATTTCCACATTTCCTCCTCTAAATCTGTTAGAACATCCAGAAGCTATTTAGCATTTTTTCAATTTAACCTTCAAACTCACAGAACAAAATGTTCTTTCTCTTCATTCATTCCTTCTTCTGCTGTCCTTTGGAACAGTCTTGCCTCTTATGTTTTCCCTGAAGTGTAATCTGTAGGCCTTCAAGTCTAGTATTATTATGTTAGTTCTTTCTTCTCAATCTTCAGCCTGTCCACAGTACCTACTAATATACTATAGGTTAAAGAAATTATTTTGTATGGGATTTCTATACATTTTAAATTTATGACTTAAAATATAAGTTTGACAGGTCGATCCTGAATTGTGTATAATCCAGCATTTTTTAAATAAATTTCTTAATTTTCTTTCTAAGATTAATGGTTTCTTTAAAAAAAAATAATAAAGATTAAATTTTATGCCAGTTTAATTTTACAGTAATGAAAAAATGTATTTCCTCATCTCTTAGTAACCTTTAAGCTTCAAGCATGGTATATATGAAAGTTGACCTTTTTAGAAGATTACACACTCACTCATTCTGTTTTAAATATCTAGAAATGACATCAGCTATATGTGCCAAAATCCAATAAAAAATCATCTTAATATTTTCTTGGTACCATAATTCCACATCTTTTTTTTTTAGCATTGAACTTTATCAAAACAAAACAAAAAAAAAATCCTCTTGAACTATGTAAGTTAGAGCCGGGCTGATGTTATGACTTTCTTATTTCATGATTTCATCGAAATAACCATGGCTTATATTTAATTTTTTAGGGTGTGAACATATTTTTGAGATGTCATCTGTCTTATATGTATCAAGGCATATTTATATTTATATCTGTTTCTGAAGAGGTTCTGCTTTTTTTGATTTTTTTCCCTATTTGTTTTTTAAAACTAATGTGATGGTTTATGGGAAAATCATACCCTTTCCCTCCAACACATACAAAACCATTAGACCTATTCTGGTTTGTCAGCTTGCTGGAACCTGTTACTTTCCTATATCTGTATGATGTATATGCTTCTTGATATCCTCTCTGAGCCAAATAACATTTAATCTTTTTCTTTCCATTTTCATATAAGTCTTAGTATCACTTTTTACCCTTTTCACATTTTTTGCAAAACTGTCTTATTTTGTTGAATGCTATTTTTCTTTTACTTATTTATTTATTTTTGTTTTATTTTTCTTCATACATTTCTATGCTCAATTCTTTATTCATTTGGATAGTTTGCAAATACCATATTATAACAAGATTTAAACATCTTGTCAGTAGAAAAGCAAAAGCTTATCCATCAGATTCCAGTTAATACACATCATCATCATCAAATTCCTGCCATGTACCCTCAAGGGGTGTACAGGATATGACAGTACTACATGAAAAAATTACATCATTACTAACTTCCTATCTACAATTTTCCTCCAAATCAGTCTGTTACTTGTCAAGACTCCAACATTATCAGATCTTATATTTCTATCGTCTAAGGCACTTTGTACCATATCAATCCACCTATATCTTGGTCTTCCTCTGGGTCGTTTTCCTGCCAACCTGTCAGAGAACACTTGTTTTGCTAATCTTTCCTCTCCCATTCTATTTAAGTGACCATACCATCTGAGATTAGCTCTGCTAACGCATTCCTGGATGCTGACAATGTCAAGTTCTTTCCTAATATCCTCGTTTTTAATATGATATTGCCATTGATGCCATCTGTTCACGCCTCTAATCTTTCTCAGGACTCTCATATCTGCGGTCTCTAGTCTTTGGTCAAGTGTTTTACTTCTGACCCAGCTCTCAGATCCATAAGTTAAAACTGGTTTGAACACTGTCTTGTATACAGCTAATTTAGTGTTCCGACTAATTTCTTTCTTATTCCATATGAATTTATTCAATTGACTTCCCACGATACCAGCTTTGCTGATGCTGTTATCTATTTCTATATTTAGTTTACCATCTTCAGTAAAAATTGTGCCTAAGTAGCTGAAATGTTTTATTTGTTCCACAGGTTCTCCATTCACAACACAGTTGACATTTTCAATGATTCTGCCTATTTTCATTGTCTTTGTCTTTTTATTGCTGACCTTCATACCATATCTATTACAACAGCTATTCAATTTAGTCAGAGAATCTTGCAGACTTGTAGCGGATTTATTTAGAAGTATAACATCATCCGCATAAAGCAAAGAGCTGACATTAACATCTCCAATTTTGATATCAGGTTTAATACCACATTCCTTCATAACACATTTAAAGGTAAATTTATTCATCCTTGCTAATCTGTGGCAAAATAAAAATGCTGTTAATTGCATACAAATATATAACTTAGTACTTTTTTGTGGCACTTGCTAATAATGAGATTTGATGTTAAAAAAAAAAATAATAATTTCAGCAGCAAACTTGCTTCTGCAAAGATAGTTTTTCTTTGCTGTAGCAGTAGATTTATTTTTTTTCCGTTATCTGCACCATTATTTCAACTTAATTCTTAGGTTAGCATTTTAAGATCTACAAGCAGCTTTTAGTGATGAGTGTTGTGTATTTTCCTTAGCAGCTTTACATGACTGGGCTGAACAAGCTCTGCTCATTCTCTTGAAACATGGATAACCATGCTAATCTTCACTGGAAAAAAGACCATATACAAAAACATTCTAACATCTTCTTTGTTAAGAATTGTTTTTTAATTTGATTTTTTTTATGGTGCAAATAAAGTCATCAAGGGTCATACTGCACAGCAGTACATAAGGTAATTGGTTAGTAGGACAATCACAAACATCCATTCCCTTGACGGGATTTGAACCCGCAGCATCTTGGCAGGAGAGTGGATATGCTAACCACTTGGCCAACCAGCCCAGCTAAGAATTGGTTCAAACACAATTAAGTTTCCTAGATAAGTGATGCATAGGAAAACTGCTCAGCTGTGGATGATTTATAGAATAGTTTTAGATCTTCAAACTTTGGTAATCTGCATAGTTTTTCATTCTTTTTGGCTGATTCAACAAAAAATGCTTAGTCTTACTTCCTTTTACATATTATTATTATTATTATTATTATTATCTGAGACCTCCAGGGAGTCAAGGACTCATCGAGGGAGGCTGAATTACCCAACCCAGCTATCATACCTTCCCTTAAATTCATTTACACTAGATGCACTCAGTACCCCTAAGGGCAAATTATTCCACTCACTCACTGCTCTCTGAGAGAAAAACCTAGCTCTTACCCCTTTCTTGGCTGAGAACAACCATAACTTCCATGGATGCCCCTGTGTTCTCTCCCCGCCTTCCATATAACAAAAAATTTCATCATTTGAAATGCTATAACACCCATTCAAAAGTTTATAGACCTCTATCATATCACCCCTCTTTCTCCTGTTAACCAGAGTGAGTCTGTAACCCACATACTCGCAATCTGTCCTCATAATCTAAATCCCATAATCCGGATATAATCTTTGTAACTTTTCTTTGCACCCTTTCCACAGATTTTTTATCCCCTTGAAACTCGGGAGACCAAATCTGCGCACAGTAATCCAAGTGTGGTCTTATCAAAGCTTTATAAAGAGGCAACATTACTTCCTTATCCTTACATGTCAAGGTTCGCTTCAGCATAGAATTATCCTCTGAGTTGCATTTGCAACTTTTGCTATGTGACCTTTGAACTTTAAATTCTTATCCACCAATACACCAAGATCCCTTGCCTCTTCAGTTTCTTGTAGCATAACCCCGCTAATATAATATGCTGCTGGATCTCTAATCATGCCAAAGTGCATAACTTTACACTTACTAACATTAAACTGAGAACCATTTTCATTTGCCCAGATTTCCAGTCTATTAAAATCCTTTGGTAATTGCTGAATATCAGTAGCATCCCTGATTGCCCTGCCTATCTTCACATCATCAGCAAACAATTGCAAATCTGATGATAGACCCTGCTTGAAGTCATTAATGTATAGATTGAACAATAATGGCCCAAGGACTGAACCCTGAGGTACACCACTGGTTACCTTAAATCTGGGAGATTCACATCCACTGTATTTTATGTTACATTAACTTGTAACTGTAATATGTATACCACTTTTTGATATCTGTCTGTTAACCATCCCCTGATCCAAGTCAATAGATTATATTCCAATCCCATAATCTCCAGTTTATGCAACAGCCTATTGCGTGGTATCCTATCCAATGCCTTAGAAAAATCCAACATTATCATAGTGTATCCATTTCCTTTATCCAGCTTGGCCGTAACATTGTTATAAAATATGAACAAATTGCTAAAACATGACCTTCCTTTAGTAAATCCATGCTGTTCCCTGCAGAGTATAGAATGATTGTCTACCCATTTCTGTATGCGAGTTCTTACTAACTTCTCTAAAATCTTTATTACCACACCAGAAATACTAATAGGTCGGTAGTTAGACACATCAGTTTTTGCACCACCCTTGTGCAATGGAACTATATTACATTCCTGCGGTATCATTTCTGAGCTGAGACTCAAGTTATACAAATGTGTGAAAGGCCTAGCCAATTCAGCTGAACATTCCTTTAACAAACGGGCAGATATTCCATCTGTCCCTATTGACAAATTCTTATCCAGGTTATGCAAAAGCTCTTCAACCTCATTTTCATGAACCTCTAACTCTTCATCCAACATAGCATTAGCAATATTATTCTGCAATCCTTAAAATAATATGAACTGCTTTGATGACATTAACTTGTAACTGTAATATGATGTCAGATTATTAAAATGAAATAAATATTTCATTACTGGTTAGGAAATTATAATTCTATGATATTTTATTAACTTGAATGCTGCTCTTAAAATGTAGAATTTTTTAATCTGAAAGTAACTAGAAAAATTGCACATCGATCAAGACTAAAGTGAAATATTTTAATACTTTGTTAAAAATTACTGAATGTCTAGAAAATATGAAATAGTTGATAGTTCATGAGTGACATTGAAGTTTTATGGTGATATTTTACTACAATGTGAGTTATGCCATCCAAATTGACCTCTTAAGACAAACAACTTTGTCATATGGAATTTTTTTCCAATTAAACATTTCCATGGCCGTTATTATTTGTACTGATCATCTCTTTAAAATGCATGTATAGTTGTGCATGTCCACATATTGCTTGTTGCTGGTTTGCTAGAATACTAATTTTTCCACAAGCAGGAAAACATAAAACTACCTATATTTTGAACAAATTATGTAAAAACAGGTTTGGGGCAGTGTTATTAAATAAATACATTAGAAAGAAAAAAAATATTAGCTGAATAAGAGTATACTGCACCATTTCCTGTTCGGGTGTTGCATTATCTATAACTGATGGAATTACTAAAAGTTAAACTAAAAACATTGTTTCTGTTAGTCAACTCTGTCTCTGTAGCAAATACAGTTATTGTGAACCACACTATGATAAATTTCTAAAAAAAAAAAAAAAAAAATGTCCCATCTAAAATCTCATAGCATGTGCTGTTTGAAAGGAAACTCGCTTTAAAATATTTGATACTTGATGCAACAAACTATTCCATTAGACTCTTCAAGTTTACTATAAGAGTCTAATGGAATGACCACATGTAAAGGTTTTAGACTTACAGGAATTTCATTTCTGAAACTCCTTAATTTATTTTCTGAAAATCAATATTCATAGAAACAATATCCAACTTAATATGACTAACAATATTTAGCTTAGTATATGAATAATGAACATCACTGCAACATTCCAGAAGAGATACCAAATATGATATCCAATATTATTTAAGTATGATCTTTTTCAACTGCATTACAACAGGAACAACAGGCTTTTTCTTAGTTAGTTTGAAATAACACAGATTCTATTATCTTGTACAACTAGTCATTCATAATGATTTTATAAATAGTTTCATTCTTTCATAAGTTATTTACTTATTTAACTAAATTTTCAGTTAATTAAAAATTCGTGTCATATTAGCAACTTAATAACATTTTAGCACATCTTAATTTACTTCGTAAAATAATTTTGTGACTCTATGCTATATATTTAATTAGTAAGAAATAATATGCAATGGATTTTAGTGTATAAATGAATGAGTCAGCCATATTTTTCGGATAGATTTTCATATATGTATGTTATCTGTTATGTACAGTGTTATTCAAAAGTGCATCAACTTTAGTAGTGTTAGTTTTATGTGTGGTCTGCAAAGCACAATGATGCTATTTATGAAAGGACAAAAACAACAAAGTTTCCGTCATCAACCAGGGACTGCAACCTTAGTTTTGTGTGGAACCATAGACTCACACCTGTATAGAGCTAGTTCAGCATAGTTTCTTCACATGTATAGTAAAATCTTTCTGGTAGATCTTCTGGTAAGAAGCGTTTATTATGTGATTTTACTATATTATGTGATTTTTTTTTCTTTTTTTCCTTAATTCGTAATCAACTTCATACTATAAAAAAAGAATTAGCTTCTAATATCAATTCTATATCAGTTCTCGAAGACATTTCAGCTGTTCTTAATGAAGAATTATTGGATATTGTTCTTCGCTTATCAAAACAATCCTTATCCCAGTCTTATGAGAGAAATCTTCAAAATCTTATGCAAAAATACAACTCTTTATATAACAAGCAAAAGAAAAACCTTACCTCTGACAGTACGTCTACAAATAAATGGATTGTAAA
This sequence comes from Typopeltis vanoorti, assembly GCF_054136105.1. NCBI lineage: Eukaryota > Metazoa > Arthropoda > Arachnida > Uropygi > Thelyphonidae > Typopeltis > Typopeltis vanoorti. The sequence goes on from NC_143572.1 coordinate 61,539,747, forward strand.
CATTTCCGATCGCCCATTATCCACCGCTGAAACCAGTGCTTTAGCAAAGGGCCTTGATTTTGCTGTTATTCCTTCATGCATTCCTTATCTTGATTTTTTACATAATATAGAACGCAATTTATCAGGACTTCCTAGTGAAGATGCCAACAAACTATGTTTTGAAGTTGCGACTTCGTTATTCAAAAGCAGATTACCTCCATGCAATTTATCAATTAAAGGTCTAACTTCTTTAAGAAAAGATAATACAATATCCATTTCTAAGGCTGATAAAGGAAAAGCTATTGTAATTATGAATAAGACTGACTATGAGACAAAAGTATCCAGCCTTATTAGAAGACACCACCACCTACCAGGAGATCACACATAATCCTACTAATTCATAAATTAAACAGCTAAATAAATTACTTGATGAGGTTATAAGTTGGGATCCGAACTACATGGATAAAGTATACATCCTACCTTGGAAGCAATGTAGTCCTTGTCTTTATGGACTCCCAAAAATCCATAAAGAAGGCTGTCCTGTGCGACCTATCGTAAATTGCATTGACTCTCCAACTTATCAGATTGCAAAAGTATTATCACATTTCTTAAGTGCTCTCATTGGTCATTCCAGATCCTATATAAAAATCTCGACAGATTTTCTTGAAAAAATCAAGTATATAAAAATTACAGATTCTGAAATATTTGCCAGTTTTGACATCATTTCTCTGTTCACCAATATCCCATTAACCGACACAGTCAATTCATTATATGATGATTACCCTCCAGATATCGCAAGGATATTCGAATATGTCATCCACTCAGGTTATTTCAGTTGGAAAAACAAAATCTACACACAAATTGAAGGTACTGCCATGGGTAGCCCTCTGTCTCCACCTTTGGCAAACTACTATTTGAAACAATTCGAAGATACTATGTTCTCATCCATTCATCCTCAACCATCTCTTTGGTACTGTTACATCGATGATGTTTTTGCTGTTTGGCCACATGCTGAAGATGAACTTTCCACTTTTCTACAATGGATAAATAACTTTCACCCACACATCCAGTTCACTATGGAAAAAGAAAACTCTGTACTTTACCATTTTTGGACATCCTCCTTACTAGAACGTCTTCTGGTACTTTTTCTACAAGCGTATTTCGAAAACCCACTTTTACTGGTAGATACATTCACAAATAGTCTGCGCACCACACGTCTCAAAAAATTGGCATTCTTAAATCTCTAATTCATAGAGCACATAAAGTTTGCTCTTCCCCAATAATCTTAGAACAAGAACTTTCTGTCATTAAAAAGTTAATGGAATCAAATGATTATAACTCCAATCAAATCCAACAGATACTTGACTCTTATGTTCCAACACCTACAGTTTCTTCAACAGTCTGCAGAGTTCCTATTCCGTACATTCCAGGAATCTCAGAACCTATAGGAAGAATTCTGAAAAAGTATCAACTGATTCCAACATATATTCCTATCAACAAAATTTCTTCTTTATTACCTTCTACAAAGGATAAACTGTCTTCTCTATCTTTGGCTGGCGTTTACCAAATACCTTGCGAATGCGATGTCTCTTATTTTGGACAAACTGGCCGTTCTTTGGAAAAAAGAATAAAAGAACATCAATATTATATTGATTATAACAAACCTCTGAAGTCTGGTCTGGCGCAGCACAGTTTTGACTCTACTCATAGTGTCCAGTGGGATAAAGCAGTTCTCCTCCATAGATGCAGATTCAAATATGAATGCGTATTCAAAGAAAGTTGTGAAACTATCTTACACCCACCGAATTTAAATAGAAATGACTGTATGTCTCTCTCAAAGATCTGGGTGATTTTTATCTTATGTAAAAAACCATTTATCTTAATAGATTAAATTTGTTATTTCTAATATTTCCTAGCACGCGGTAACAATTGTATTTTAATAGGTGATCCACTGAATGTTTGCCTGTATTCCATTCCTATTAATGTTACAGATACTGAAGATGTACTATTAATTTTAGTACGAAATATCTGTCCTTTTACTAATTAAAGATTTCGCTGTGGTTTTTACATGTTACTTTATTATTTATATTATGTGGTGTATTAAAACACTTATGCTCATCATAAAATCAATGTTTAAATTACATTAGGTGTCATCATATTGAATAACAGCATGGTTGAAAATGGGGACCCCCCCCCCCCCTTCCTTTTCACTGTTCATAAAATTGAATACTTTGTGGTGGTTTTCAATGCATGTTGTGTAAATAGTGGAAAGTTATGGTTATGTTTGTTCAAACTATATAAACTGCATGTTGCATTATATATATAAAATGCAAAGTCATCATCTGCTCATACAACTGTTTTAGATGTGACCAGTGCCAATTTATAAGATGCCACATTCACTCATATGATGGGTGAATGTGGCATCATTCACCCATCATATGAGTGAATGATGCCACAATTCATGGCCAATCAATGCACAGTTTTCATGACTGCAGTTATTTTACAGCGCCATTGCTCTCTCTTCATCTGTGTTTGTGTTTTGCTGCGAGTTATAAACTGATCATAGCTATTTTCTTTTATTGTTTGGTAATGGCACATACAAATTAAACTAAAAAAAATTAAACATAAAATTAAACAGTTGCTTCCAATGAAAAAAAAAAAAAAAGACCCATGAATATATTACATTATATACTAAGATTAAAATTATTAAATTTAGCAATGATAGTGTATTGAATGAGGTAGGCTGAATGTACCTTGCACTACTATTTTTACAGGTGCTGAAAACAAAGATAAACTTCATTCAATGAAAAGTGATACACCAGTTATTAATACTACAATTATCTGTAAACATGACAATCTTATTGCCAAAATAGGGAACTGTTTCCATTTCAGTGAAAATTTTGCATTTGCTGAAATTATTTGAAATTTGTCATTTGAGAAATTTAGACCTAATGTGCTGGTATGACTGGGTTATGCTTTTTTTTTAATGGAAAGAAGTATCTGACTATTTTCCTCGTCTCTGAGTGAAAGTGATCATACGGAACATCTGGAGTGACATATGTTTTTTTTTTTTTTTTTTTTTTGTTGCAATGATGAATAAGGTTTATTTTGCATTATTTTAAAAGTGAGCATGTTTATATAGTGCAAAAAATTTCGTCCAGTTATTTTATTTTCTTCCAGGAAACACAGAGTACATTATGTATTTGATCATTCCTGAAAACTGCTTGCTTCTGCAAATTATATATGATAATCTGAAGGAAATGTGTATCAAGAAATGCATCCTTGCCTTCTATGTCAAATTTTTTATATAAAAAAATGTCAATACTTTGCAAGTGTAGATAAAGCCATCCTGCTGAACCTCATCAGTTTTATTTACCAAAAAATATAAATTTCAAGGCCAATGAATTAGTTGTTATTCTTGTCAGTATGTTACATTGATTGTGTCATAAAACATGAGTAATGCTGGTTAGTTCTGGTTAATGCAATAGTAATGTAAAATTAAATGGGCAGTAGAAATTTAGTATGTCTATATCACTTCATATTGTAGTAAGTAATCTTTTCCACATTTCCACTTCAACCTTGACTTCATCCAAGTTACATTTCTTCAGGAAGTGTTCAAGAGAAAAGCGAAGTATGTTGTAAGTAGCCTTCATCAAAATCTCAAATTTTCTTTACTACCAGTTGCATGCAAATAATCACATCAGACCTGTTTTGAAAGGGTTTATTGCATTTTGTCTCATTTTCAACCAATAGCTGTCCTACTTTTTAGTCTCCTTGAAAAGGCTAGGTTCTTGACCATTACTCTTGTCCATATTTGCTTCTGCTACTTTTGCATAAGTTTGTTTCTGCCTGCATTATCATTATCTGTAGTAAGAGCCAGTCTTCTGTCTTTTTATTATTTCTCCAGTTTTTCAGTATTGAATTCAATAAATATCATCCACTGTTACAAACTTGCAGCACTGAGTTCATCAGCATCTTGTCTAGTCTAGACACTCTCTTGGTCCTGATCGCATTTCTGTGATTGTCATCTGAAGGTATGATGAGTTGACTCCTCTTATTTGTTGCCTGTTTATACTTTACTGTTTCATAGATTTTATCATGCAGCTTTAGAAATTTACTTATATTTAACCTAAGAGAGGTGTTAAACTTTACCAAAAAATAAAAAATGGAGAAGCCCCATCAGCCAACCTCTCTGCTACCTGCATACTTCACAACTAACTTATGCTTCTGTCATATTTCTCTTCTATCTTTTACTCAAATTTTCAAGACCACATTCATCTCTCTGTCCTCATAGGCGTAATTCCTTAAACCAGATGTAATATTTGAGCACAGTAGTCACTATGTAGTCATACTGAAACCTTGTACAGACAAAGAGTAGCTTATTTCTACAAGTTAGTGTTTTTTCTTCTACAATGCATTTATCTGATTTGATGATATAACTCTCACTCCACCATTACCCCTGGGTATCTAGCTTCATTTTGACTGCTTGTTGCAAATTACTGTTAATGTAATACTTTACGTTCAGTATCTTCAGTACAAAATTCATAACTTGTCACTTAGTGACATTGAACTGACATTCATTGTCATTTATCCATAGAATTAGTTTGTTCAGAACAACTTGCAAGGATTCTGTATTAGAAATGTTCCTTATCACTGTTCCTAACTTTGCATCAGTAGCAAATAATTATATATCATTATCTAGACCTACTCCAGCGTCAATAGTATACAAGTTAAACAACAGTTGTCCAAGTACAGAATAATGTGGTATTGTGCAACCACAGATTCGAGACCCCTAGACACTTCTGTTCAGCAGAAGGGGGCTAATCCATTCTGATAATAGGGTAATCAATGCGTTTGGGATGGGTGTTTATTATTATATGTTGGAAAATTAGCTTTTCTTTTATGAAAATTCTAGTTTTTAAAGTGGTAACTATTTTGCTTGTACAACAGCTGGAAAATTTACGTATAAAGCATGTGATTTCACGTGTTAGTAACAAATTCATACATTGTTATTCCTTTCTGCCCTTCAACATGAATTGACTCTTCTTGGCACATTGCCAGCTGAGGGTCTCTCATCTGTGGTTGGACAGTACTCTACTTGTCATCTTCCTGCTCTTGCTGAATGGCATTATAATGCCATCCAGCCACGCTCTTATCCATGATGCAAGCCTATTTTGCATACTGTTCCTTTTGAATAACAACTTCTAATGTGGAATCATATCAAATGCCTTGTCAAAATCCAAACATATCATGGTATATACATTTCCCTTTTCAACCCTGCATTCACATATAAAATATAAGCAAATTGCCAAATACAGATCAGTCTTTAACAAAGTTGTGCCATCGTTTGTAGAACATTAGTTGCTATTTACACATCTCTGGTTGCAGATCCTAATTAGCCTCTTGAAAATTAACAATAACTTCTCCATTGATACTTATTGGTCTATTATAATTGGTTATTTCCCTCCTTGCTCCAACTTTCTTGCAATATCTCATCTGATCCCATTGTATACGAATCAAGCTCTTGCAATAGCTTATTACTTCCAACTGTCTAACATTAGCAAAACAAGTGATTTAACAAAAATGAAAGGTAAATGACCAAGAAGAAGATTAAGACCAAAATACATATGGATTGATACAGTCAAAAATATTTTAGAAAATGAATTTAAGAACTGATAGGATTGCAGATATGGCAGAATTACACAGTTTAAGATTTGGAAAAAAATTCTTGATTGGAAACTGGTAATGAATTATTGTGTTAAACTATCATACCTGGTGCTCCCCCTTAAGATTTTTATGAGAAAGTGGAGCTGAATAGTTTCAGGTCTGGTGTTTTCTCAACAGATATGACCTGTTGAATATGTAGTGTCAAACCTATTTCAATGGAAGAATGGTATATGTACTTTGGTTGGAAGAACTAGCTTCAAATCAAGTCTAGGGTGTAAGAAACATTTATAAAAACATAAATAGAAGTCCCCAGTATCAGAGAGATGGAGGGAAGTAAATTTGCTCCTAGACACTTGGCTTCTTACCTTGTACACATACAGAGAGAGTAATAAACAAATTGACAGGAGAAACACACTAATTGGCATAATACACTAGTTTCATTGTCTTAAATTTCAAAACTGTCATATTATCCTAATTTCATTCATTAAAGTACTAAGAAGAGTTTGGGAAATAGATTATACCTTAATTTCATCAGTTTGTCTTTTTGATCTAGAACTCCTCATAAACTTGTTAAATTTGCCATCCAGTTTCTTTTAAATATATGGTAGTGTATGGGTTTGGATGGGTTTTCATCATTCACAGGACCAACCCTGTGAATTTTGGTTGGATCTTTCCAGAAAGAGTACTAGCACCACCATATTTAGCACACAACTGCTTCTACTGACTGACATCTAATACTGCTGTATTGTGACTTCCACCAATGAAAAGCTGTTAAATTATATCACATTAGTACTGGCACCAGGGAAGGGCTCAGGATTAGATACTCTGGAGGCCAAACTTGGAATACTTTTCAGGCCTTCAGTCATTCATCTTAAGGCATTCAAAACATAGTCTATCAGTAGTATAATTCAAACCCATATGGTGTTGAAGAGTAATTACACTGATCAGTTGGGTAATCAGGGCAGTTTCGTTGGATCCTTGAACTCTTGAGGCCATATTTAGGCTTATCTGATAGTAGTAGTATTTAAAAATTCTTACTTTCAAGAAGTCATGCTATGATGTTCGTAGACATTAAAAGCAATTGCTAACAGCTGACTATAGTAAAATACTCTCTGAATAATGAAATATTCATCCTATGTGTATCCCAAATAAACTTTAGCTTTCAAGAGGCTCTTAGTTTCTTTCAAATCTTCTATTTTTGATATTTCAAATACAAGTCAATATCTTCTTCTTCTAGCTCTACAACTCTTTGAGTTTTAGCTTGCAAAACAATTTTTTTCATTCTTTTCTGTGCAATATTCTTCCAATTCTTAACTTTTAAAGTTGCCAAATCTTTTTGTACATCATCAATCCATCTTTTTCTTAGTCTACCTAAGAGTCTTTCCATTCAAATATTTTTTTAACTCCTCTATCTTTTTCCATTCTTTCTGTGTGCCCCAATCACGCTATTCTTTGTGTCTTTATATATCGTACTGTATCTTCGCCACTAATTAGTTGTTCAAGTTCATTATTTCTTCTAATTCTCCATATTCCATTTTCTTTTATTGGTCCATATATTTTCCTTTCAAAGATTCTCAGTCTATCTATTACTTCCTGGAAACTTAAGATTTTTTGACTCTAGGAAATTACAACTAAAAAATTGCTTGATTTATAAGCCATGATATTAAACAAAGAAAAATAATTGAATTTTACTATTAACTCTTGTGGAATTTTTTTATCCAATTTCAATGTTGTGAAATACTTTCAGTACTGAAAGTGAACTTCATTTCTTTATAAGTGATAAAATCAAGAATTGAACTTGCAGTTTTGCTCTGTGGTTTTTCATGGTAAAAATGTTTTAATGAAATTTTTACCACAGACCTGTCATTGTTTTACTAGAATATTGAAGATATCAAGATTTTATTACAGAAACACAAACTTTTGTTTCTGTCTATAGGAAACATATTTAAGATCCAGTGAAGACCCTACCTTAAGGAATTTCACTGTTGTATGCAAACATAGAACTGGGGATGGTCTGCTCATGGAGGAATAGTTATCCTAGTGGGTAGTCATACTCCTTTCCATCATGTCCTGCTTAATACCTCTGGAAACAGTAGCAGTTTGCTTATCAATGGGATTTCTTATTATAGTATGGTCAGTTTATTTACCACTGGGTGTGGAGTTAAATGAAATCGACCTTGATAACCTTATCTTGCAACTGTCTGAACCCATACTTCTTATGGGTGACTTTCGTGCACTCTGTGGGGTAGTGCCAACACAAATGAAAGAGGTTGTATCATCGAATGAATCCATGACAATAATGACCTCTCTCTCTCTCTTTTGAATAACAAACTCAATAATATCTTCTATATTCTTACCCTCCCATATTCTACAAATTAATCTTAGTCTGGTTTCCTGCCATTTTTCACTGTGGGATGTCGAAGACATCTATGGAAGGGATCATTTTCCTTGTATTTGCACAATGTCATTACACAAGCCATGTTCTCCTACATGGATGCCCATAAGGAAAATGGATTAGGCTGACTGGAATACTTTTTCCCATCTTGCAAAATTTAATGCTGGCAGAATCAGTCAAATGAATATCAACAAAGCAGTAAAGTATGTAACAGACTGCATTGTCCACACAGCTACAGCCTCAGTTTCAAAACTGTAATCTCGATTTCCACTCTATCCAAAGCCTTGGTGGAAACCAGATTGTCTGGTAGTCAAAAAACATCAATGTAGAGTGTGGGGTATATTTCATAGATACCCCGAGCACATCAGACTTGATAGCTTTCAAGCGTGATTGGGCAAGAGCACGTTATGTGAGACATCAGAGTCAAAAACAATCTTTGATTCAATAGATATCTCATCAGTTATTCAAATAACCATTGCAAAAATTGTGTAGGATAAAATCCTATAGGATAAAATTGTGTAGGATAAAATCAATGGGCTTAAGCTGTACAATTGGTCATTTGTTAAGGAGGAACTAAAAAGAGCTCTTTTGTTGTCTCACTCTGGTGTATTAGAGCCTGATGACATCCATTATGAAATGATAAAACATCTTCCATCATCTTCTGTGGATCTCCTTCTCTTACTTAACACAGAATACTTGTAGAAGAAGAGTTTCCTGATTCTTGGCATAAGTCAGTTATCATTCCTATCCCCAAACCAGGAAATTCCAGAACGGTCTTCTCTCCAGTATGCATTGTAGCTTTCTTAGACATCATTCAATTTGGTCCATTTAGAGATTTGTATAAGTGATGCATTTCTGAGGCAAAAACATCTGGTTTCAGTTTTCTTTGACATGGGAAAAAGCTCATGACACAGTCTGGAGATATGGCATATTAAAAGACTTCTATAACCTAAGTCTCAGAAGACACATTTATTAAAAACTTTCTCTCCAGGTGAACTTTTCAAGTCAGAGTGGGAAGTATGCTATCATGGCCATATTTTCAAGAACAGGGTGTTTGTTCTCCAAGGCTCTGTAATAAGTGGGAATCTTTTTTGCTATCTGAGTTAATTCATTTACTGAACAGTTTTTCTCACTATAAGCAATACTTTATATGTTTATGATTTCACAATTTATTGTCAATCTCGTAACACAAGGGTAATTGAAAGACAACTTCAAGCAATTGATCATGTGTCTCTATGATGGGTTTAGGTTTTCAGTAGAAAAGTATCTGTATGCTTCTGTTGAAAATGCATTCTTCACCCACATTCTGAATAGGACAAATTCTTATTCTAGCAGTAACCTAAGCCAAGTTCTTGGGACTCGTCTTTGACAGAAAACTTACATTCCTTGCACACATTCCTCAACTAAGAGAAAAGTGCAAGAAAGACCATTGAAGCACCTTTGCACTCTATCCTCTTCTGAATGTGGTGTGACTTGATCATCGTTGCTTTATCTTTATTGTGCGCTTATAAGTTCAAAGCTGGATATGGGTCTTATGCTATTGTTCCTCAAGGCAGAATAACCTGTAATGGTTGGATCTCATTCATCATCAGGCTATACAGATAGCTACTGGTGCCTTTTGTACATTGCCCGCTCAGTTTTTATGTTGAAGCAAATGAACTGGCTCTATCACTTACATGGAAACAGTTGTTGTCTTTAAATTATGCCTTAAAAATAATCTCTCCCAAAGCATTCTATGTGGACTAGCATCTTTTCTCTACGTTGGGAGTTCCAGTAACTCACATATTGGACTTATTCATTCTTTTGATATGCCTGTTAAAGAGATTATGGAAGCTATTAGCACAAATGTTGACATTACCTTCACCAAACATAACAGAATTCCTCTATGGCAGTTTTGAACTCCATCCTGCAACTCTCTCATTTTGTCAACTACAAAATTATTCTTATACACCATCATTTGCAGACCTTCAATTGTTTAATGCACACAGAGCAGCCTGCTCTGATTTCTTGCCCATCTGTACTGATGATTCAAGATCAGAGATCGATCTGTTGGCTGTGCTGTTGTGTTTCCTGTTTTTACCATCTCTATCCAGATCCCACTTGACTGTGGTAATTATGCAGCAGAGTTGCATTCCATTCAGCTTGCACTTGTGTATATAAAAGAGAACTGCTACCATAAATGTATCATTTATAGACTCTGAGTTCTTTACAGACTATGCTCTCTCCTGTGTATAATTCACGTCCAGTGCTATGTGAAGTGCTACACTCACAAAATGAAGACCCTTAATTTTGTGTTCAGTTGTGCTGGATTCTCAGCCACATTGGAATTAAGAGAAATGAGACCTCAGATACAGCTGCTAGATCAACTTATACTTTTCTCCACATACTGTTGGATAGTACAATATACAGACTACAGACAGTTTATAAGATCAAAGCTAACTGCCTAGTGTCAATCATTATGGCAAGAAGCATGACAAAAATTGCATGAAATTAAGCATTGGCACTCTAGTCAATGTAGAAACAGGAGAGAGGAAGTTGTTTTTGCTAGGCTCTTCAGGCCACAGTCATCTCGCACATTCTTATTTACTGAGAGCTGGTGACCCACCTATGTGTGAAAAATGCAACATGCATCTTACCATTTGTTATATTCTCAATGTGGAGTGCCATCACTTCACATGGAGAGAGGAATGAAATTTTTACTTATCTAGCTCAGCTGTATACACCTGGAATGTTATCTGACTCAGACAAATTGCATTACATTTTTAATGTTTTACAAAAAATTAATTTATACGAACACATTTGATTATAAATTGTATTTATATGTAAATACTGCACTGCTTAATTGTTGTACATACATATTATTTACTAATTTATTCCTGTTTATTAATACCTTGTATACTGCTTTAACCTTTGCAGTGGTGCAGTATGACCTTTGCTGTCCTTGCATCAATAAACCAACCAATCTGCTCATCCCTTTATATTATATCTGTCATCCATTTCTAACTTTTCTTCTAATTTCAATCTTTGCATATTGAAGAGACATAGAAAATCTACAGTTTTCTACTGTGTGTTCCTTTCCTGTTCCCCAAACAGCTGAATGTTTAGCAATGTTTGATATTTTTGCTTTCACTCATGCTCAGAAATGCAACTACCATTACTTCTTTCAGTGCTAACCTTGAAATGGTGAAGTTCTTTTCTTCACAGTGCAGAAAAGTGTATTTAGTTATAATTTCAAAACAAAAGTAATGGAAATTATAACAATTCTCCATTTCACAATCCTTTGTGCACTGAGGAAAGCTCATTTAATCACTTTCGATAATATAGGAGTGACTTTCATTTTTCTCATAACTGATGTATTTGTAAACATTTGTCTAGATACAAACAACACAAACATTTCATAACCTCTGACAGCTCATACAAAATCACAATTAAATTCTAATACCTGATTTTAATAAATTTACTTAATATATAAGCAAGAGTTTGGTAGCCAAAGATAGAAATAACATTTCAAAACATCTTGCTCGCAACATACAAAAATAAATGTTTAACCAAGAACAAAATAGTACTGTATTACTAATTTCTTAACTTTAATTCATTCTTCTGTCTTATCTGTCAGATGTTGGGTTGAGTCCCCTATGTACAAATCTTTACCATGTGGTTCTATCTCTGGCTAGATAATTTGTGGGATATATGAATTTCAATTCAGATATCATGTGTAGGCAAGTAGTTTGGGAAAAGGATGGAATCAGTTAATGTTTTGTGAAGAACTGATGAAAATTAGGGTATTCATGAGGGGGGGGGGAACTATTCAAAAAGAATTGATGGGCTGAAGGAAGAGAATATGTTGGATTGATTAGTTTAAAGCTGAAATCTGTAATGGATATTTCTGTTCTTACATGTATAGAGGAATGTGTGTGTGTGTGTGTGGGAGGGGATAGTTCAGTTGAGCAGCACTTGATGAAAATATCTGTAAAGGATGTAATGCAAAAACAGAGTGACAAAGAAAGCCATATGAGGAATCTGTAAGAGAGGATTATCTGTTAAGTAGATTGATTACCCTCTACTAGATATAAATGAGCATATTTAAAGAGGATTTGCAATTTTTTTGTTGGCTGAGAAGGTTATGGATGTGATTTTGTGCCAGGAGAAGCTAGATAAAAGTGAACCTGAAAAAATAAAATTGATATTGACTAGTATTTGAAATATTATCAAAAATAAAGCAGAATGAAGCAATATATTTCTACAGAGAAATGAGACAGGATTGTGCTTTTATAATATTAAACTTCACTAGATTATTTTCATCCCAATTGAGAATAGTGGGGAGATCACACTTTCTAAGGTGATCTTGAATCTTAAACGATTTGAGCATTATAAGTTTTTTGAATGAAGAAGAGAAATGGAGTGTACTGTTAGCAAAAGTATAGGTAGGATTTGAGATTAGTAAGCGAAGTCATTTGTGTATAAGAGAAAGTGAGCTCTTGAGTACTCCACTATTGATACAGAAACCTGACGAAAGGAAGCTGTCAAATTCCTGCTATGTATTCTCAAGGGGAGCATATTACTAACTTCCAAGCAACAGTTTTCCTTCAGATTTGTCTGTCAGGACTAATATTGTCATATGTTCTATTTTGGTCTTCTAAGGCATTTCAAACTGCATCAATCCATCTAAATCTTGATCTTCCTCTTTTTTTTTCTCCTCCTTGGCACTAAACATTAAATGACTCTTGCTGACCTTTTCTTTCTCCTGCTGTTTAAGTGATCATACTACCTAAAATTAACTTTGTGCACACATTCTTTAATGCTATCAATATCAAGTTCCTCTCTGATACTTTCATTTTTAATATGATGCTGTTACTGATGCCAACTTTTCACTCTCCTAATTTTTCTTAGGGCTCTCATATCTGTAGCCTCTACATATTTGAACAGCTGTATTATTTCTAATGGCTCTGACATCAAGTTAAAATTGATTTAAACATTGTCCTGTATACATTTAGTTTAGTTGTTGGACTAATTTCTCTTTCTTATTCAGTATTAATTTATTCATTTTACTACCCTCCATACCAATATAATCTACCCTTTATCCCATATAATTGCAGTATTTTGAACAGCTTTTCTCTTAGCACTTCGTCAAAACAAATACCAATCCTTGTTATATTCTTATGATTTCTCAGTTCATCCTTCAATTCCTGAAATGTATCCTCAAGGGTTGTACCAGATACCTTGGTAGCACCACATTAGAAGTTCACATTATTACTAACTTCCTATTGACAATTTTCTTCCAAATTATTTTGTCAGATATTATATTTTGGTCTGCTAGTGTACTTGAAATTAATCCATCTATATTTTCTGGTTCTTTTATCTACTATTGTGGTGTTAGGTGATTAACTTTCTAACCTTTCCACCCCATTATGTTTAAGTGAACATTCAGCTTTGTTCACATGTTCCTGAATGCTAACACTGTCCTTCCTGATATCTCCATTTTTAATGAATCTGCCATTGATGTATTCTTTCACTTCAATAATTCTCCTCAGAATTATCATGTTGTAATCTTTAGTTTTTGATCAACTTTATTTTTTTTTATCCTAGATCCCTGATCCATAAGTTAAAATTAGTTTGAACACCATGTTTTGTATAGGTGTATGACAGAGTGGAGTAGGGTACCCTCCTATGATGAATTCTTGAACTCCTTGGAGGAGGTGTCACAGAATAATAATAATAGCTAGCTGAGTATTTTGTCTAATTTCTTATTTCACTACATTTATCCTGTTGACTTCCTACCATACCCACTTTACTTATTCTGTTTCCATATTTCCATATTTATCATACATGCCAGTGTACAAGGAGACTGGGCATATAAGGCAATCCCCAAATTTTTTTTTAAATGTTTATTTTGCTATTCTTGCCATATGATGACCACAAATTTTACACTTATCACTCACAGCTTCTTACACATTACTTTCATTTTAATATAATGTAGGTATAGCAGTCATCTCAGGTATTTTCTTTACTGTATGCAATTCATGAATGTTTTCCCATATGAGCCAGTTGGTAGATTTTTTGTTACTTTTATTTCCAGTCTTTAGTCTTTGGTTTTGTGTATTGCATTTCATGTGATTGTGCCAGTAAGGTTTATTGGGATTTAAGTGAAAAAAAGTACATACTTGTTCTACTGTGAGCCTACACTTCATTTATTAAATACAAATATTTTTATATGATAATATATTAATATACCAAAACTTATTAGAACACAGTACATTCATCTAAAATAACACCGCTGCACAATACGTTATTGCAGGTGCCAGACAATTGGCAGTGTTCTCCATCGTAACATTCAAAGGTTCAGATTTTATACCCAGAGGATAAAATGATCCTTTTTTTTTTTTTAACTTCAAATATCATCTTAACACCAACGTATATGGTAATTTGCCATCTTCAATAAGTGCCTAAATAGCTGAAATGTTTTGTTTGTTCTGTTGGTTTCCCATTCAGAATGTAGCTGAGAGTGCAATGTTCTTGCCTATTTTCATACCAAATTTGTTACATAATTTATTCACTTTAGTTAAGATCCTACAGTTAATCCTACAGACCTGTACTGGGTTTAATGTCATCTGTGTAAGTACAGTACTGAGTTAACACCTCCTATTTTGATATCACCCCTAATGCCTGACATCAAATGATAATAGGAGTGGTGGTGAAAGTATCACATTTGTCGAATAGCTAATTTTAAATCAACTTCCTGTACTTTAATTCTAACTGCTGAATTAAAACTCAAATATTGAGTATGTATTGTTCAATATAATGTCTGTTTACACATAATTCAATATTTTGCAACTATTCTTTAGTTTATTTATTTATTTATTCGCATGGCATGAATATCAAAACATGCAGAATACACTTTTAAAAAACTAACACTTTTAAAAAACTAACAAAATTAAAAGTAATTTTAAAAACCAATAAAATTAAACGGTTACATCCATATTGGTCAGGTAGTTCATAGCTTCAGGTGTAGCACTTAAAAAGTTCAATTTGTCTCCTGAATATGCTCTGAGATAACACTGAGTCACAATATGGTCCACAGTTTGTCTCTGAGCTCCACACTATTCTTTGGTAATTGCCCCCTATAGAACTTTTTTTAGTAAGTTTTTTCTAATCTCCCCTAATGAAATTTAAAAGAATAACATTTTTACACTTATATATATATATATATATATATCAATAATTTTAATGACTTAATCCCCGAGATAATTAAGAATAAAAGTTTAATACGGACACAACTAGTTTCGTCTAAGCCAACTTCGTCAGGTGTCAAAGTACAAAGATATATACAAAAAAGACTGACAGAAACATTACACACTATAACAACAGAGCTATCCAAAAAAAAAAAAAAAAAAAAAAAAAAAAAAAAAAAAACAGTTAAGTTCAAATTGGAGTCCGCATTTTAGTTCTAGCTACATGTGATCTTGTGTGAACGCCAGCACTGAACAGCAGAGCTATGTGAATCTGGCAAATTATAGCTAAGGTTGTTATTCATGTGGGTAGAATCAAGGGTGATTTCATTTGACTCCAGGATACGTCTTTCCAATTCATCGTAACATTTGTGAATATTAGAAATTTGATTCCAGTCTATTTGGTGTTGGCGGCCTTTATCAGAGTTTACAGAGAACAAGACTTGGTGGTGTGGGCACGGGCTCGGATTCTATTATAAGAGATGTCTCTTTTGTGCTCTTCAAGACTTTCAGTTCATCCATAGTAAGGTTTACCACAACTACAAACAATTTTGTATACTCCTGGGAACTGAAGATGGTGATGTTTTTCTTTTGGCTACATGGAGGAGAGGGAACTAATGTAAGGTAAGGAGATGCATGCTCTGGGGGGTGGTAGAATCTTCATTAGTTAGTTGATGATGGTGAAAAAGAAATTTCTCAATACTTTTTGGTGCGAAACCATTATTGACAAAGGTCTTTTTGAGGAAATTAAGTTCATTTTGAAACTCTTCGTGATCTGATAATAAGGATCTGGCCAGATGTGCAAGAGTAGATATAATGCCATATTTCTGTGGAGGGAAGTGGTGAGAGGATGCGTGAAGATATCTATCTGTATGTGTTGGTTTCCTGAAGATTGAAATTTTAATATTATCAGTACTCCTGGTTAGCTTGAAGTCTAAAAAAGAAAGACAATTGTTAACTTCTAGCTCAGAGGCGAATTTGATGTTGTGATGAAAGTTATTTGAATGATCTAAGAAAACTTTGAGTTGGGGTGTGCTTTCAGATTTGTTCCAGTAGCTGACTTTTCGCTGTTCGCCCTGGTTCCCTGCAAAAACAACGGGGGCCTTATTTAACTGGGCGATGCTCCAGCCGGCATGAAATTTTCTCATGTTGTACCATCATTTTATATATTGGCTTAAGCCAATAAGAATACAATTTGGTCAACTAAATCCCAAATTGCAAGACCATCCTCGTTCGCTCAGTATCCAGGTGGATACCCAACAGGGTGCACCACGAGAAGATGAGGATTGGGCATTAGGTCAGAAGCCCTGGTCGGTTCTATGCATTCCTTTAAAGGCTATGTGGAGGTCTCCTCTCAGTTATACAGCTTTAACCCTTTAGCCCCCCCCCCCCCCAAATCACACCCCAACTCAACATCACCAGAGTTAAAGATCGGTACTATCAACATAAGAAGCCTGAATGGCAAAGAAAAGGAGCTAGCTGAGGAATTAGATAAGTACCAGGTCGACATAATAGGGGTGACTGAAACAAAAAAAAGACAAAAACTGGGGAGATTTTTCTGAGCAATAAATATAAAATGTTATATTCAGGCAATGACAATCAAGGAAAAGAAGGAGTAGCCATAGTATTCAACACTAAATACGAGGCTAATTTTCTTGAATGGCAGGCAGTCTCAAGTAGAGTGGTGTGGGCAAATATCAGAACGGGGAACTGGACAATGAGACTTATTTGTGCGTATGGTCCCACAGAAGGCTCTACTAAGGTAGAAGTGGAGGAATTTTTTGAGACTCTAGAGAGAGCTACTGACACAATGAAAAAGGAAAAGTTGGTCCTTGTTGGGGATCTGAATAGCACAGTAGGAAGTGATTGTCAGACATACAAAAATATTTTGGTAAAATTTGGAGAAAAGAGCAAAGCTAATAATAATGGTAAATACCTGTTGGATTTCTGCTCAGGATATTGACTGGTTATTACTAACACCATGATCCAACATAAAAATGTGCACAAATTCACATGGAGAGAAGAGGCTAGGAATAAGAAAAGTCTTATTGACTATGTTATTGTTGATAGTGATGTTTTCTCCCTTGTGCAGGACACCAGAGTGTACAGAGGATTTGAAATTGGAAACGATCACTATTTAGTCTTGAGCAGGATAAAATTGAATTTCATATTGAAAAGAATGACATGTAAGAAAGTTTTAAAGCGAATAACAGTTGAACAGCTCTTAAATGTGAACTGTAGACTAAAATATACAAAGATTATAGAAGAAAAAATGAAAGAGTTTGAAAACAGGAATCAAACTCTGGAGATTCAGTGGCAAACCTTGAAGAAAACTGATTGATTCAGCCAGAGAGGCATGTGGTGAAGTTGTCTGCAAGGATAGAAAAAAAATTATAACTCCATGGTGGACACAGGAAGTTAGAAAGGCAGTGAAGGAAAAGAAGAAAGCATATCAAATGTTCCTGGTAAATAAGTCAGCTTGTGCTCTTAGAGAATACAGAGACAAATGTAAGAAAGCTAAACACTGTGTAAAACTAGCTAAACAAAAGTCATGGAGGACTTTGGCTAGAACATAGAAAATAAATATCAAGATGGTGGCAAGATATTCTGGAGGTGTTGAAGAAGCTTAGAAATGGATAAAGGGAGTTAGAGATGATAAACATTACATGAAAACGGGAGAAAAAGATATACTTGAAGTATGGAGTAATTACTTCGAAAAACTTTTAAATGAAACAAGCACTGATAGCACAGTGGTAAAAAACACTGAACAGTCATACAGTCAGGAATACATATCCCTACTTGAAGTAGAAAAAGCCATCAAAGGCTTGAAATGTGGAAAGGCAGCAGGAGTAGATGATATTCGACCAGAAATACTCAAGTATGGTGGTATAAAAGTCTTACAGTGGCTGCACTGCATAGTTCAGAGGGACGAATTCCTGATGATTGGACTAGAACTCTAATAGTACCCATATATAAAAAGTGAAATAAAACTGAATGTGAGAATTTGAGGTATTTCTCTACTGAGTGTTCTGTGCAAGATTTATGCCAGTATACTTGAAAAACGGTTGAGAAGAATTGCGGAAGAAAAGCTTGGTGAAGAACAAGCTTTATTCAGGCCAAATAGAGGCTGTCAGGATCAGATCTACACTTTACGACAACTAGTTGAGAAAGCATGGAAATATAACAGAGATCTGTATTTAAGTTTTGTCGATCTGGACTACAGTTATATGGTGTCAATGGGGCATTATATCAAGCACTACTTAGTCTTAGTATACTACTTAGTCAATACTTGAGTTGCAAGTCAGCAGTTAGAATTGAAGGAAGTACAGGAAGATGGCTTAATGTTAAATCTTGTCGATCTGGACTACAGTTGTATGGTGTCAATGGGGCATTATATCAAGCAATACTTAATCTTTATTTGAGTTGCAAGTCAGCAGTTAGAATTGAAGGAAGTACAGGAAGATGGCTTAATGTTAAATCTGGTGTGAGACAAGGATGTACATTATCCCCTCTGTTATTCATTATCTATATGGATCACATTATGAAAGAAATGGTATTAAACATGATATCAGAATTGGAGATGTTAATGTCAGCTGTTTGCTTTATGCGGAAAATGTCATACTTCTAAATAAATCCGCTACAAATTTGCAAGATTCCCTGACTAAATCGAATAACTGTTGTAATAGATATGGTATGGAGGTTCAGCAATATAAAAAAAAAAAAAAAGACAATGAAAATAGGTAGAATCGTTGAAAATGGCAACTGTGTTCTGAACGGGCAAAACAAGTGTTCTCTGCCATTTTAGCAGGAAAACGACCCAGAGGAAGACCAAGATATAGATGGATTGATATAGTACAAAGTGCCTTAGACGATAGAAATATAAAATCTGATAATGTTGGAGTCTTGACAAGTAACAGACTGATTTGGAAGAAAATTGTAGATAGGAAGTTAGTAATGATGCAAATTTTTCATATCCTGTACACCACTCGAGGGTACATGTCAGAAATTTGATGATGATGAAGAAAACTTTGAGGTTGTCTGGGTCGTGTTCGCATGTGTGGCCAAACAAATTGCCTTTTTCTCCAAGTGTTCAAGAAACATGTTTGCTAGCACCTGGGAATGCGGACTACCCATGACTAGACCGGTGTTTTGTTTGTAGATTCTTGTCTTCGAATCTGAAGTAGCCTGAGTTGACACAATGGGTAAGTAAAGCGAAGAGCTTCTTTGATAATTTATTCTTGAGAAGAGTGAGAACCTCCTGAGTTGGTTATTGGTGAAAGCGAAACTACATTAAAACTTACCATCATGTCTGATTTGTCCAGTTTTAGGTTTTTGATTTTGAAACAAAGTCAGCTGAATTACATTATAGGACCAACAATCTTCTAAAATCAACGTTAGAATTACCAAGGAATATCTGCCTTTCGCTCAGATCCGTTCATTCTCTTATCCCTCGGTTGTATGGCCTTCCTAAGATTCTGACAGTCATCAGAAAAGACAGATGAAATGGTTCGGATATGTGGAGAGGAATAATGGCATCCTTAAGCAAGCACTAGAAGGAATCATTCCGGGTCCAAGGGTTAGGGGCCCGACCTCGATTAAAATGGACTGATAACATCAAAAAATGGACAGATTCCTCCCTTTCTCAACTGGCATCAAGAACAAGAGACTGAGATGATTGGAGGAGGCTAACAAACAATATCACTTACCAGCCATGAATGACCCAATATATATGTGTGTGTGTGTGTGTGTGTGTGTGTGTGTGTGTGTGTTTAATCACTTAGCTGGTTTAAGTTAAGGGATATTACATCCCATATTGTTTCTTAGCCGAATAAGAAACTCAAAGAGTTTTATGCCGAATATAGCAGAAACTATATAAAGTTCAGCGATTCCAAGCGTAAGCAAATACCTGGATACTGCAGCAACTGACCCTTAAGGTAGTGCAAGCAGAGGCAACTCATGTCAAAGGTGGAGCAAGTTCAGATCACTATTCTTGATATTTACCCATAATGTGAACTTAGCTCCTAGGAGCTGTATTACTGTTCTACATTATGAGAGAAGGTCACTACCCAGACCGGTTTCAACCTTATGTATAGGTGAAGCGGGCTCTAAAAATAAGACGATCCCGAAAGATCGCCGAACTCAGCGTTGTTCCACTCGATGACAGGCTCACCCCATCACCGAGAAGAACTTCTCAGCATTGGCTCTACCCAGTGGCAGGCTCACCCCACCACCAAGCAGATCCATCATCTCAGCGGTGGCCCCACTCAGAGACAGGCAAAAACCTGTCTCTGAGTGGAGCCTCTCAAAGCCAGATCTGCCCCGCATCGGTTTCCACCCTCATTGGGGTCTCATCAGTGAGTAGGTAGACCTAGTTAATATCAAGTTTGTAGCGAACAGAACTTACAACCCTTCTATGAGTATTGCCGAGAGGTGTCCTAATAAATTATTAGATATATGAAGAGCCAAAGGCTTCAATTCGGTGACATATGACTTGTTTAAGTTATGGGATATTACATCCCATATTGTTTCTTAGCCGAATAAGAAACTCAAAGAGTTTTATGCCGAATATAGTAGAAACTATATAAAGTTCGGCGATTCCAAGCGTAAACAAATACCTGGATACTGCAGCAAATGACCCTTAAGGTAGTGCAAGCCGAGTCTGGTGTCTGGTTGGGGCTGTTCCCTCTTTAACCAGTACACCGCTGTGGGTGCTGCTGAATTACTTGTCTATTAATTTCTTGCCTGGTTTTATGGCCACTCAGCAGGGAACCAACTGCAATTGCTAGAGGATGTGGTAGAGTCATAGACGTCCTTTCCGCAGAGAGTTGGAAAGACGATTACAAACATCCATGCCCTAAGCAGGATTTGAACCCAGAGCAGATATGCTAACCAGCCCAGTTTATATATATATATATATATATATATATATATATATATATATGCAGAGAGAGAGAAAGGGAAGAGAGAGAGAAATTATAAATGAGCTGACCATTTTTTTTTTTTTTTTTTTTTTTTTTAAATAGAGAACCCTTTCAAATAGAGAAGTTGTCATCCTATAGTACACTAGTACTGTGAATAGGTATTTTGAAATTTTGAGTAATTGCAAATTCTAGATGAATATATGAATGCTTCTCTGGTTTTGCAGGTATTTTAGTTAATTTGTGGTCTATTGAGACCACACATTTCTAAGCATATGAGTTTTAATAAATAAACAGCAAAATCCAATAAGTTTTGTTATTTGTTACCAAAAATTATATTAAAAAAAGATGAGAAAAAATGTATGCATTTATATGCATTGGATCAATGTTAATTGTTGGCAGCACTGTCTGTGGCATAACGTGTCATATCCCAGGTCTGCAGTTGTTTGATTTTTTATGAAAGCAGACCAAACTTGGTGTAGGATTAAGCCTTGTGTGGGGATCTGGAGCATTTTTGAGGCTTCTTTAAACTTTCTTGCTAAACTACTTGGTGGCCTGTGTTGTTTTACAGAAGATCACGGACCCGTCTCACCATGGAGACGTTATTCTTGTAGTTACTCTCATAGTCCTTGCCATAGTATCAGCAGAACTCCTCCTCATGTTAGATGATGATACAGTGTGAAATGGGCCTCCTCTAATGGATCAAGTTTTCTCACCCAAGACACAACTGCTCTCTACTTAAACCTCGGATACAGCTACTTTTATGTTATGAAGGGGTTTGAGAACGTGCAGCCTTGTCATACTTGGTTCAGCAGGACGATAATTGTCCCTGGCTTAATTATGACAAGTTACTTTTGCTTCATATTTTTTTTTTTAAAAAGGAAAGACTTAGAAAACATGTTGAACCTTTTATGTATTGAACTTTTATGTTAAGATTTTCATTATTTGTTTCTAGAAATTGTGATTATACTTTTCACTTACCAGTTTCCATGTAGCCATAAGCATAAATAAATGTATTTTATGTGTTTAGACATGCTAATCTTCCTAGACCCCCCCCCCTCCATGTGAGGCACCTGTTTGTGGTGGAGGAGACCTCCCAGTGATGGTACTAGCCCTTTACACTCTTCCTCTTTTTCTTTGCTTTTCTTCATGTATTCTTCTCTCTCTACTTATGAGTCTTTTTTATTGTCTTATCTTCCAGACTGCTATCACTGGGATCCAATGCTGTGTTTGCCATGCAGTGCTGCCCATGGATGTACGGAAAGAATG
This sequence comes from Typopeltis vanoorti, assembly GCF_054136105.1. Lineage (NCBI taxonomy): Eukaryota > Metazoa > Arthropoda > Arachnida > Uropygi > Thelyphonidae > Typopeltis > Typopeltis vanoorti. The sequence continues at coordinate 61,562,201 of NC_143572.1, forward strand.
ATCCTTGTATTCTTGCATTATTTTGGCCTCTGCTTCAGAAAGATGGATGTCCTGGATGGCCCAACCTAGATCAGTAGGCTAGTGGGCTTACCTGCAAGGGTCAAGGCTGGCTGTGGTGCTCATATAGCATCTTGGGCAATCCTGGCATTCCAAATCTATTATGAAATGATAAAATACCTCCCACCATCTTCTCTGAATCTCCTTCTCTTACTATACAATGGAATATTTACAGAGGAAGAGTTTCTGGTATCTTGGTATAAGTCAGTTGTCATTGCTATCCCAAAGCCAAGCAAGGGTCCAACCCAGGACAACAATTATCACCCCATTGCTCTGTCTTTGTGGCTTTTGTAGACACCAGTTATGACCATTTGATCTGTTTAGAAACATTTTCCTGAAATGAGAACATGTAGTTTCAGTGTTCTTCAGCATGGAAAAGTCTATGACATAGCCTGGAAATATGACATTAAAAAAGCTATTTAATCTTTGTCTGAGGGAACATCTTCCTGTTTTTATTAAGAACTTTCTATCCAGCTGTGTCTTTCAAGTCCAAGCGGGAAGCACATTATCTCAGCCATATCAAGAAAAGGAGTTCCTCAAGGCTCTGTCTTAAGTTGATCCTCTTCACTATTATAGTGAACTCAACTGAACAGTAGCAATTGCCTTTATATCAATCACAGTTTACTGTTACTCCTGCATGAGGGTTATTGAAAGGCAACTTCAGCAAGCAATCAATCATGTCACTTCATGGGTTCAGGTTATCTGCAGAAAACTCTGTGTGTGTGTGTGTGTGTGTGTGTGTGTATCCTTTTCTGCCAGAAACACACTCTCCACCCATAGCCTGATTTAAGAATGGGACAAACTATTATCCCTGTTATTTCAGAGGCCAAGTTTTTGGGACCCATCTTTGACAGAAAGCTAACTTTCTTTACACACATTTGGCATCTTTGGGATAAGTGTAAAAGAGCATTGAATATCCTCTACAGCCGGCTTGTCTAACCCGTGGCCCAGGACGGATATGAATGTGGCCCAACAAAAAATCGTAAACTTACAAAACTTTATGAGATTGCGACTAAAAATACTATTAATTATACTACAAATACAATTTATTAATTTATAAGCGATCAATTTAACACGTTCTTTAGCAATGAGAGATTCATAAAATCATTCTCAAATATTGTATTTATTCAAAATTGCCGCCCATGCGAGTAGTTACTTCTCGACATAATAAATGGTGCGCTAGCGCTCTTGCTTCCTACTTTTACCATGCAATAGATGTCTCTCTATGTGTGCCATGGGTACGCTGGTACGGCTTTCAATGTGCACTTGTAAACAGTCGTGCTGACACCGAAGAAAGGTACAGACATTACGTTGTTTGTGGCGATTTGGCGAGTAATTTTTTAGTAGTAAAAATTTGGTGATTTGGTTATTATTAAATCTTGCTTTCTAAATTTTCAATCTATTTTTTTTTTTTAAATTCCAGCATGGCTTCCAGAGCGTCTCCAAAGAAAATCAAACCAGAAAAATTATAGAAGAAGGAAGATTGTTCAATGAAAAGTGGACAGATGACTACTTTTTTGTCAGGCAAACACTAAGGCAATCTGCTTAATTTGTAGGGAATTTGTGCCAGTTTTCAAAGACTACAATTTGAAAGAGCATTACATGCAAAAACATGCTTCGAAATTTAGTGTGTATTAAGGAATGTGTCGTAAAGGCAAAATAGCAGAACTGAAAAAAAGTCTATCATCTCACCAAAGTTTTTTTAAAAAAATAACAACTGAAATGGATTCTATTGTAAAAGCTAGTTATGTGGTTGCAAACCTGATAGCAAAAAAAATCAAAACCGTATGACGATGGTGAGTTTATTAAGCAATGTATGGAAAGCGTGGCAGATATAATTTGCCCTGATTAAAAAAAAAAAAAAAAAGGAGATTTTTCTAAAATCAGCTTGCTTCACCAGGCTATATCCAGGCAAATTGATGAAATAGGAAAATCTATCGAAAAAGGTTTGGAGAGTAGAGCTGCTGATTTTAAATTTTATGCTTTGGCAATAGACAAAAGTACTGATGGTACTAATACAGCTCAATTATGCAATTTTTATTAGAAATATTGATGATGAATATAATATCACTGAAGAAATGGCTTCTTTAGTGCCATTAAAAGACACAACTAAATCAAGAGATTTATATGAAGCAGTGAAAAATATGTTAAAGCGATTTTCTTTGTCCATTGTGAACATATCTGGTATAGCTACTGATGGTGCCCCAGCGATGATAGGTAAAAGAGACGGAATTGTAAAATTAATAGAAGACGATGCAATTGCCCCCCAAAATTTACGTATGATGAAATATCACTGCATAGTACACCAAGAAAATTTATGCACAAAAGCTTTAAAGATGGATAACGTCATGCAGATTGTCATCAAGGCTGTAAATTTCATAAGGGCCAAGAGATTGAATCATCGCCAATTCGGAATTCCTTAAATTCATGGATGCTGACTATGGGGACATCATTTACTTTTCAGAAGTAAGATGGTTAAGTCGAGGTAAAATGTTGAAAAGATTTTATGATTTGGAAATGAAATCAAGTCGTTTATGGAATCAAAAACAAAATTTGTGCCAGAACTTGACGTCGAAAACTGATTCACAGATTTGGCATTTTTAGTTGACTTGACCGCTCATTTAAATAAGTTAAACATGCATCTTCAAGGTGAAAACAAACTGATCAATACAATGTTTCAAACTGTAACAGCGTTCGAAATGAAACTGAACTGTGGCAATCTCAAATTAAGGCAAACAATTTTATGCATTTCGACACATTGACAACACGGTCCTGTGAGCAACGAAAAATATGCAGCCTTGTTTTTCGATTTGATATAGGAATTTGAGAACAGGTTTCAAGATTTCTGGAAAAATCAATCTTTTGGTATGTTTGCGACTCCATTTTCAGTCAACATAAACATATTACCTGTCAATTTTCAAATGGAATGCATAGACATTGCATCTGACATTCAACTTAAAGAAAAATTTGATCATGTCTCTTTACTGGACTTCTATAAGATATATCTTCCCAGAGAAAAATATCCCTCGCTTCACAATCATGCCTTATTCATGTCATCGCTATTTGGAAGCACCTACATTTGTGAGCAGCTATTTTCAAGGATGAAGCACACGAAGAATAAAACTAGAACCAAAATATCTGATGAGCACCTTGAGAACTCACTGACAATTGCAACTACTTCCATCGAACCAAATATCGAAGCATTAGTGTCTCAAAAACAATGTCAAACATCTCACTCATTTCATATTGCTGTCTTGACTTTTATAATAAAAAATTCATGAATTAATGAAGTTTAAATTACTTAAATATGTCAACTATATATTCTACATTTTTTTGCTCATCAGCTATCGTTAGTGTTAGTGTATTTTATGTGTGGTCCAAAACAACTTGTCTTCTTCCAATGTGGCTCAGGGAAGCTAAAAGGTTGGACACTCCTACTCTACAGAATGGGATGCTGGTTGATGTTTCTTGCTCTGCATTTATCATGGACTTGTACTTTCAAAGCTTGATTATGGGCCCCAAGTTTATGCATTCTACCAAGTAGTTTGGCAAGAAACAGAAATATCAATGATTGATCATAATTGCTTTGTAAGAAAGTTTAAAGAAGCCTCAGAATTCTACACCAAGATTGATCTGCTTTCATCAAAAATCTAATCATTTATTATTATTTTGTATCCAAACACAAGTGGTACAGTAGTAAGTAACTGGTACAACATTATTTACCACAAATTAGAATATATTACAAATGAGAACAGCTTAAATTTAGTAAGTCAATTTTATACAGGGAATAATAAATAAAATATGAAGGAAAAAGAAACTATACATAAGTTATATTATTAAGAGATACCTCCAAGGAGTCATCGATTCATCGAGGGAGGCCACATACTACACACACACACACACACACACACTAGCTATCATACTTATTCTTGAATTCATTCACACTGCTTGCACTTGCAACATCCAAAGGCAATCCATTCCAATCATGCACCACCCTCTGAGAGAAAAATCTAGCCCTCACACCCTTCTTGGCAGCCTTCATTCTCAGCTTCCAAGGATGCCCTCTTGTCCTTTCCCCACCCTCCATCAATTGAAATCCTGTATGACCCTTTCAGAAGTTTGTCAGTCTCAATCATATCACCCCTCTTTCTCCTGTTTGCTAGTGTCTGCATTCTACAAATTCTCAATCTGTCTTCATAATAAGTATTCCACAATCCTAATATCATTTTTAAAACACTCCTTTCTATTTTTTTTTAACACTCTCCTTCACCAAGTTTTTCTGACACAATTCTTCTCAACATTCAGAATCAGCAGACCAGACCTGTGCACAATAGTCCAAGTGAGGTCTTATCAAGGCCTTGTAAAGAGGCAAAATAACATCCTTATGAACATCCATGTGAATGTTCATTTCAGCATTGCAATTATCTTTGTATTTGAGTTGTATTTGCAATCTTTGCCACATGGCCCCTGGACTTCAACTTCCTATCTATTAACACTTCAAGATCCCTAGCTTCATCAGTTTCGTCTAATATAATATAATATAATATGACATTGGATATATAATCATGCCGAAATGAATGACTTTACATTTACTCACATCGAACTGACACCCATTTTTCCATGCCACTGTTCTAGCCTATTCAAATCATTCTGCAAGTTCTGCATATCAGCAGCATTCCTGATTACCCTACCTATCTTTGCATCATCAGCAAATAGCTGTGTGTCCCTTGTCAAATTCTTCCCAATAATATCATTAATGTACAGATTGAATAACAGTGGACCAAGCACTGATCCTTGTGGTACACCACTTGTTACCTTAAATCTTGCAGACTCACATCCCCCATATATCACTTTTTGATATGTCAGTCAGCCATCTTATCCATGCTAATATTGTATAACCCAAACCCATTTTCTCCAATTTATGCAACAGTCTACCATGCTGTATTCTGTCAAAAGCCTTACCAAAATTCAAAAGTATCATGGTGTATCTATTTCCCTTGTTTAATTCAATGGTAACATTGTTATAGAATGCTAAGCAATATACAATAAATATGGTCAGATGTTCCTCTAGAATTTTGCGCAATCAACTGCACTTTTTGTGCAGGATATAAGGGCCTCTTTTGTGCAAGGTGATTGAAGAAGGGGGGGAAAGAAAGAAGGTGTTCTATGGACTGGGTTGTCCAGCACTCTCAATTATCTGGTCCACTGAGGTAGCCTCATTTGACGAGGTTTTGTTTGTGGCAACCTGTCGTTCGTAGTCTGTTGAGGCTTTTCCAAGTATTCTAGTCCAAGTGGGCACCACGTGGAAGATGTTTCAGCTGTTGGAATACCAGTATTATTCTTAGGGTATAGTGCACACCATTGTTGAGGTTTTGTCTCTGGAGGGTTTTTAGCTGGTTCAGTGGTTGCTAAGAAGCTATGTTGGGATCTTGGTCTTTGGGGCACTGTAGTCTGGCTAAATAGTGGGTGGTGCTCATCATTCATTTGTCTGCTTCGTTCGTCAGCTGAGAATGCAGATCTTCGAATTGAAGGGGGGGGGTGCAATATCAGCCAAAGTATACAGGTCTGTTATTGGTGTTGGTTTCAGGCATCCTGTAATTAAGCGGCAGCTTTCATTCAGTGCTTGGTCAAGTTTTTCAGCATGGCAGAATAGCAAAGCTCTAATGCAGAAGATCTCAATGTTCTAGGGTCTGCACCCCATTTGGAGGAAGTAAGCTGTCTTAGTATATTGTTTCTTGCATTAACTTTTGCCTTTGTTTTTTCTATGTGTATTTTATATGGAAGAGTGTGATCAAAATTCACACAGAGGTATATTTTGTTCCAGAAATGTTCTATATTAGAGCCTTCCCAAGAAATCCGTAGCTTCCTGTTGGCTTCCTTACTGTTAAAGTGGAAAAGGCCAGTCTGGGTTTTCAAGGGGCTTGGTTTTAATTGATTACTGCTATAATATGTGGTTAGACTATTTAAGGCAAGTGATAAAGTAGTTTCAATGGACTTGAAATTTTTTGATTGAGTAGCTATGACAAGGTCATCGACATAGATAAAATTTCTAGTTCCTGGAAAGATGGGGAGATTATTGATGTAGATGTTGAAAAATAATGGTGATAACACACTTCCCTGGGGGAGGCCATTTTTTGGGGGATACCAGCAGCCCTTTCTACCCTCCCAGGTCCACAAAAAAAAGTCTGTTTTCCAAGAGTGGTTGGATCAGGAGGACAATGCAGTAGTCTCTAGTTATTCCGTATATTTTATTTCTGAATGCGAGATGGTTTACGGTATCATGTGCTGCAGTTAGGTCTACAAAGACTGCTCATATGGCTAGATTTTGCTCATAACCATTTTCTATATATTGAATGATGTTGAGAATTTTTGATGTATGGGATTTGCCTGGTCTAAAACCAGCCTGCTCAACAATAAGATGGGGTTTGATTAGGGGTTGTAGCCTATTCAAAATTAATCGTTCATAGTGTTTAAAGAGGTTGCTGAGTAGTGATATAGGTCTGTAATTTTTTGCTTCAGTTTGAGTTTTCCCTGGTTTCAGGAAGGCCACCACTTTAGCATGTCGCCAGATAGTTGGTATCCTTAGGGTTCATGAGGCAAGTGTTGTATAGGTTTAAGAACCACTCTTTAGTCCTGGATCCAAAATGTTTAATTTGTTCCTTACAGATATCATCAAGCCCTGCAGATTTTCTAGGTTTTGATAGGTTTATGACAGAGTTGAGTTCAGTGATCATGAAATCTGAGTTAATCATATTTTGTTCCTCGTTTGGAGTTTTTATTTTTTTTATTTTTTATTTTTTTGTGCTTTTTAGGGAATTGTTCATTCAGCAGCACTGGTGAGCAATTTGATTAACTGTTACCTGTGGATGCACATGTGGCTTAGTGAAATCCTTCCTAATTCTGTTGATAAAGTTCCATGCCTTTCTGCTGCTATGAGCCACATCAAGGGCTACTATTTCTTTTTTCCGTGAGGAATGCCTTTCCTCTGCTATCTTGGCGTATAATTTTTTTTCTGCATGGATATTCTCTGAGAAGGAGTTGGTGTTGTGAAGTTGTCATTAGCATCCTGGGCTTGTATATCACTGGCAAGGCTTAGAATGTAGTTTGTGTGGCATCCTCGGGGATGTGTGTTTGGTGGTGATTTTCCTCAGTATTTTTATGAATTGGGAATACTCTTGAGGGTTTGAAGGGACTGGTCCTATGGAGCGGTCAAGATCTTCCATAAAACCCTTTCAATTAGCTTTTTTGAAATTAAATTGTCATCTGTGAGAGATTGTGTTAGGCATAATGGCTGGGTTGAATTGAAGCATTATAGGTCTAAGTTGGTTTTGTAGAATGGGATTTAAAACTTTTTTAACACAAGTGTTGGATATTTCTGAGCTAACAAATATGTGGCTGGGATTATATATCCGCTTCTATCTGCCACTGTTGAAAGATGTAGGGAGTTTTGGATTATGTATCAGGTTTAGAGAAAGTTTTTGGCCCATTTTTCAACAAGTTCTCCATCTTCGTTGGACTTTGTGTAATCCCAGTTAATGCTATGGCTGTTAAAGTTACCTGATACAACGTTAGTCATGTATGCATTATTACTGAGGAGGATGTTGGGGAAGGAGAAAGCTTCTTCTGGCAGTTTATAAACTGAGGTGATTGAGATATTTTTAAATGTGATTGTAATAATCTATGTTTCTGTTGTTCGTTGAATCAGTGGAGGATGGAATTAAGTTTTCTTTAGGAAATATTGCCTTAACATATTTATCATGGAGTATCTCTTTGAGTTTCATGCCATAGATGCTAAATCTGGTGGCACCTTCCCCTCTGTGAGTTTCTTGCAGGCAGAGCACATTGCAGTCACTATCTCTACAAATATTTGCAATGAGATCTTACTTGACACTGGAGAAACCTTCAATATTAAATGATATTTTTTTAGGCCTGTCCCTGTGTGGGATCCTTTAGGGCAGGAATTTGGGAGCATTTTCGTTTGATCACTTGCATTTGGTTGATAGCAGCTTTAACTTTCCCTAATGGGTACTAATCTAACCACTGCAGACTTAAGATATGACACTCACCATGTCACAGAACATGACAGCAACAACTAGCATTGTTCCACTGTGTAAAGAGTAATTAATACAGTAGTTTTTTTATGGTCACTTAGCATAAAGCAGATGTTTTGAATAACATCTGCTATGTGTAATTTATTTTTTCTATAAGTTTTGGCACCCCTGATGATGTAAGTCTGAACTTATAAAACTTGCCGGGTATTGTTTCTTTTATTAAGCCTATGTTTAGAAATGTGTGGTCTCGATACTGAAAACACCAAATTCCCACAAATTAAAAGGACATTTTTCTAGTTTTCTAGTGTTATTTCATTTTTTTGCTTTATCATTTGTCTTATCTTGATGTATTACATTAATATTGTGTTTACCTAATGGAAATTGAAGCATTGCAATTTAAAACACACAGAAAGTATAATTAAATAATTGGCTACTTTAAGCTGATGGGCTGGAAGGTTGAAACAATTGAATTTTGACAATTCCTCTCTTGTTTGTGATGGAACTAAAAAAAATAGTGGCTGTTAT